>NW_006409034.1:201068-203583 GCF_000296735.1 Chrysochloris asiatica | reverse complement strand
AAAGTACCATGGACTGCCAAAAGAACAGTCAAATCCTTGTTAGAAGAAGTACTTCCAGAATGCTCCTTAGAAGCCAGAGTGGCCAGACTTTGCCTCTTATGGTTCAGATGTATTAGCAGGAGGGATCCATACCTGGAGAAGGCTATCATTAAAGTGGAGGGTGTATGGAAAAGAAGAAGACTCCCAACGAGATGGATTAGCACAGTTGTAGCAGCAATGGGTTTCATTCTTTTATGCATAGGGAAGTTCTGAATTGGTACCAACTTAATGGCACCCAAAAACAGAAACAACATTTATCATCAAGAAACTACACATGTAAATGTTAGTGAAACAATATTGTTTCATTAACATTTTTAATTATGCTAAATGAATAGTTAGTAGAATCCAAATATCTCTATAGAATGTACTTTTTATTGGGCCCATGTGCGATGCTGTAGGATAAGCACTAAATTACTCACCACCAGGTTGGAAATTCAAACCCACAAGCTGCTCCTCAGAAACACTGTATTGGGTTGTTATGATTTAGAACCAAATTAACAGCACTTAACAACAAACAAAAACAACATACTGTATGATGGTCATTGTTATGAACTGCAGAGTCGGTTCTGATTAATAGTGACACTATATAGGGTTTCTGAGGCTGTAAATCTTTATGGGAGTGGAAATCCTCATCTTTCTTCGACGGAACTTCTGGAAGTTTTGAATTGTTGACCTTGAGATTAATAGCCTACTTGGCTATCAGAGCTCCATAACATACAATATAGTATATAATAAGTTTGGTGAGTTCATCATTGTGTTACAAATTCTGACTTAGTATAATAAAGTAGGAAATTACTGATAGCATTCATTTTTACTTCGTTGTGTGTGGGGGAACACTTAAGTGACATTTGGAAACTCTGTCATCTTTGTTTACAAACATTGAAATAATTCTGATACTATCTTGGCATCAAGCTGTGAAACTGCCACATTCAATCTTTCCATCTTTTTTAGATTTTGTTTTATAAGACAAGATAAGTTATATATAATAAAGCACAACAGGAAATATTTCTGAAGCAAATGCATCAAATATGCATATGTCTAAATTTGGGGGTTCTATATTTATCCAGGGAGTTCTGGTGTGGTGCTGTGTGTTAATGCGCCAGACTGCAAAGCCATTTGAACTGCAAGGTTGACAGTTCAAGCTCACTAGCTGCTCCTCGGAAACCCTACACAGGGTCGTTATGGGTCAGAACTAACCCAATGGCACTTAACAACAACAACAAATATTTATCCTGAGACATTTTAAATTTTAAATGACAATTTGTATTCTCCTTGTTGTGTGCCATAGGGACCCTGTATAGTATTTCAGAGGTTGTAAATCTTTATGGGAGCAGAAAAACTCATCTTTCTCTTGAGGAGCAGATGATGTATTATAATTCCAGACCCTCCAGTAAGCAGCCCAACACATCTCTTGTTGTTGTCCAGTGACATTTAGTTGGTTCTGAATCATAGCCACCCTGTACAGGGTTTCTCAGGCACTGCTGGTAGGTTTGAAGCACCAACCTTGTGGTTAGTAGTCCTGTGCTTATCATGCAGCTTCACACAAGGGCTCCAACACTTTCTTTGGTACTGCTGCAGGATAATGCGCTTGACTGAAATGTCGGCTTGAACAGCACCTGCTGTTGTTGATTAATGAGGTTGGAAAGATCTCCAGAAAGTTCTTTGGAGACTGCTATTTTTTGTAAATTTTCTCCAGTCTGGTTTGACAAGTAATTATTAAACTCAAATTATGGTTTGAATATAGGAGTTACTAGGAAAAATAACAGAATTGCCAATTTTACTAAAAATTAAAAAAAATAACTATATGTTGTCAAGGATTTTATTTTAAAGATTTATTTATCCACAGTCAACACCCATGGGAGGAGAATCGGTCAAGAAATCAAGGAAACATATTCCACTGAGCATATTTGCTGCAAAATATTTCTTTAAATGATTAAAAAAATAAAGATATCACTTTGAGGACTAAGGTGTTCTGTTATCAATCTCCTCATATGCATGTGAAAGCTGGGCAGTAAATAAGGTAGATCAGAGAAGAATTGATGCATTTGAATTATGGTATTGTTGAAGATATTGAATATATTGACTGACAGAAAAATGAAAAAAATATTCCTCAGAAAGAGAACTAACTGTGAGAATGTCAAATGTTATCCCACAACTCATGTTGGTTTTGGTTATTAGTGTTCAATGTATCAAAGGTTTTGAGATGATCTCTAAATTCAGCTTTTATTTATACCAATACTTTGGTAACACCAAAGTATTACCAAGGTAATACATTGGTTTGAATGGATTTAAAAAACAAAAATATGTCTTCAGCTTCAACTTGAAATTGTATGTGAGTAATTGATAGTCTGTTGCACAACTGTTTCTGATTGATTATTTTGAGATTCTCCATCATCTCTTTCAACATATGTAGTTGATACTAATCCTGTGTGTATTTTATAGTATTTTGTTGTTGTTAAGTGGCATCAATTTGGTT
>NW_006409034.1:197304-199821 GCF_000296735.1 Chrysochloris asiatica | reverse complement strand
CAATTTACCCCCATTTCCTTTTTATATGTTTTTTAATCCTCTTCTAGTTAAGTGTTGATTATCAAACTATGGAGTTTTGGTCAAGTGGGTACGATCTGCAAGTTTGGGCATTTTTGTGAGTCTCTCCTCATTTCGCATGAGTTGGATGCTTCATTCTCAGCTCTAGCCCTGTGTGGTTATGTCCTTGTTCATGGGCTTATGTGTGCCCAGGTCTCACTACACTTTGGACCAACCAACGCTTCCTCTTCTCTCTCTCATTTCCAGATCAACAGGAGCCTATGGAATGTGGTTGAACTCAACCCATTTCTTCATTGCTGCTTTTCCCCCTCTTCCACTCACCAGTAGATCAATGTGGTTGCCAGCAAGCTTACATGTCTACTCATCTGTTCTCTTTGAGCTACAGCCTTAGAGAGATATTTGTCCTGAAGGGACTTGATTGCTTGCCTTGATGGTTTCCTGGCTAACAATTTGCTTATTCTTTTAGTAGCCAATCATACTGCCATTTCTGTTTTGTGTTTTTCCTGATGATTTTTCTATGACAATGTATCTTCTGTTGCTCTAGCTGTTCCAGGCTGGTCTGCTTTTCCTTTCTGGTAGGAATGTCCCACCTCATAAGATTCTGGATGGGGTTCAGGATTCTACCTAGAGTCCTATAAACTGCAACTGCTCCACAAGAGGCCTGTTTCACTGGGTAAGTTCTAGAACTCCTGTTAGGTATTCCAAACAGATATAGGCTGAAGATGGGCTTATAAGCTTTCTGTTAACATGTTTCCCAAATTCATTTCTATCTCACTCAATTGTCTGTTTTACAATAGTAAGAAAGGGAAAACAATATTCATAAGACAGTCAAGCATCTTAGTACTATTACCATTCTTCAGGCTGTGCTTCAATGCCTGGATCACAGAGCCAAGGTTGTTCTAAGGTTGAGCATACATCATTATTTACCTCTGTCCCATTTAGCCCATGCAAACCTGTCTCAGTGTTCCCCTATCTACATTGTTCTTCCATCGCCTCCCCCTTCTTGTGTATGACCCTCCCCAATACTGAACTATGATGTGTCTGCCCCCTATCTTGTGCTCTACTGTCGCCTCCTTCTACCTTTCACAAACCCCCATCACCACCCCACCCCCACCAATAGCAAACAAATAATTTTTTAATTCTTTCTTTTTAGTATGGTTATCTTTTCTTAAGCTTTATAATAATGGTCTTATGCAATATTTGTCCTTTTCTACTGACTAATTTCACTCAGCATAATGTCTTCAAGGTTCATCCGTGTTATACGGTGGCTGATAGCTTCCTTGTTATTCTTCAAGGTAGTAATATACCATTTTATATATGCACCAGTTTGTTTATCCATTCTTCCATTTATGCGCAATTAGGTTGTGTCCGTCTTTTTGCTATTGCGGTATAGTGCTGCTATGAACATTGGTGTGCATATATCTACTAGTGTTATGGCTCGTGTTTCCTGTAGGTATATACCAAGTAGAGGAATTGCTGAATTATATGGTATTTCTTTTTCCAACTATCTGAGGAAGTGCCATACTGTTTCTCAGAGTGGTTGGACAATTTTGCTTTCTCACCACCAATGTAGGAGGGTCCCAGTCTCTCCACATCCTTGTCAGCATTTATTGCCCTCTGCATTTCTGAACTCCATTGTTATTGCTGATGTGAGATGATACCTCATTGTTGTTTTGATTTGCATATCTCTAATGTCCTGGTCTGGCACTGTGGGTTATTGTGCTGGACTGCAAAGTCAGTATGAACTGCAAGGTCAGTGGTTCAAACTCACCTGTCACTCCTCAGAAACCCTGTATAGGGTCGTTATTGGTCAGAATCAACTCAATGGCACTTAACAAAAACAACAATGGCTAATGACGGTGAACATTTCTTCATATGCTTGTTGGCTTCCTGAATCTCTTCCTTGGTGAAGTACCTGTTCATGTCCTGTGTCTATTTTTAAATTGGGTTACTTGTCTTTTTCTTATGGAGGTGATGTAGTTTCCTATAGATTTTAGAAACTAGTCCCTTATCTGATATGTCATTGCAAAAGATTTTTTCCAATTCTGTGGGCTCCCTTTTTACTCTTTTGGTGAAATCCTTTGATGCACATAAGTTTCTAATTGTTAGAATGTCCCAATAATCTATTTTGTATTCTTTCGTTTATGTAATTTTCACAATGTTTGGTAATCTGTTGGTTCCCTGTGTTAGAGCCCTCAAATTGTCCCTATTTTTTTCATTGAGGACCTGTGTAATTCCGGGATTCACATTCAGGTCTTTAATCCATGCTGAGTTGTTTTTTGTATTTGGCATGAGGTAAAGGTCTTGTGTCAATCTTTTGCATATTGATTTCCAGTTCTGTCAGCACTATTTGTTAAAGAGACTATGTCTTCCCCACTCAATGTACTTTGCTCTTTGGTCAAAAATCAGTTGGCTGTATGTGGATGGGTTAACCAGGATTCTCAATTCTGTTCCATTGATCTATGCATCTTTCATTGTAGCAATACCAGGCTGCTTTGA
>NW_006409034.1:191121-196269 GCF_000296735.1 Chrysochloris asiatica | reverse complement strand
TTATACTTGCTTCTTAGCATGCATTGGGGATTTTCCATCTTCTTCTATATTTTGGAATAATTTGAGTAGAATTGGTTACAGCTCTTCCCTGAATGTTTGGTAAATCTCACCAGTGAAGCCATTTGAACCAGGACTTTTTTTGGTTGGGAGTTTTTTGATGAGCTAGTCCATGTCTTCCTTTGTTATAGGTCTGGTCAAATATTCTACTTCACTCTATGTAAATCTCACTCTGTGTAAGGTAGGTCATGCTTTTCTAAAAATGTATCTATATCCTCTAGGTTTTCAAATTTATTGGAGTACAATTTTCATAATATCTGTTATTATCCTTTTTATTTCTGTTGTTGTTTTTTTTTGTGTGTGTGTGTGTGTGTGAAATCACCGATGTGATTACTTATGTGTGTGATTTGTGTCTTCTCTCTGCTTTCTTTTGTTAAGTTTGCCAATGATTTGTCAATTTTATTAATTCTTTTAAAAAACCAGTTTGTTGTCTTATTGATTCTTTTTACAGCCTTTCTGTTTTCTATCTCATTTATTTCTGCTTTAATCTTTATTACTTCCTTTCTTCTGTTGACTGTAGGTTTACTTGGCTGGTCTGTTTCTAGTTGTTGTTGATCCACCATCAAACCTTTGTTTATTCTTTGGGTAATTTATTTTATATTCAATATTTTTCAAAAATAACATTATTGTATTATATTGTTCCAATACATAGTAATAAAAATCAGAAAGATATGATGACCATTATTGCATTTTTAAATATTTTTCATGAGAGATATCATTTAAGGAATGCCTCAATACAAATTGACTATTGTAACTGTATATATACTAATAGTTTTATTTTAAATACATATATCAAATCTCAAGATTTTCAGATGCCATGAAGTATACAGTGGACTAGAAAGTGGATGAAACAGATAAGAATATTTTCTTACAAGCAACTATTCATTGTAACTATAAGAATGGCATAGTGATAAAACTCTGGATTAAAGTGTGATCTGCATTCAATACAAGACTTATCAATTTCTTTCTTTGTGACTATCAAGAGGTAATGTAGATCTAAAAGTATCAGTTTTTCATTAGGTACTTAGGAATTACTTCATATTTCCTCAACTCAAATAAATACCTTTTTAAATAGCTTTGCAACTAGAGTGTACATTACATAAAGTGTAAAAGTATCTTGTCAACTAATAGAAAAATAATTAAGTATGAATGCATTGCCTTATTGTCGTGAACTGAATTATATATGGATGATATCTGCTTACTTATTCAGTTGATTTATTTTCATTATCTCCAGTTTAGAAATTGAATATTCAAGATGGTATCCTGAAAATATTTGGAATATTTTTTCCCCATGTAGCTCACTTTTCTCTACTACTCTATCCTGAAAACTCAATCCATATGACTTTTTTTGTATCCCCACCTCCATCCTGTTAATTTAGGGAGGACTTTGTTCTCTGCCTAGAGTACTTTTCACTGACCTGGAAATGGGGGTGTATTCCTGTTTCCCATTTCTTGTCCTTGGTGCCTTAATATCCAATGTATTGATCACTGTTGTTACATAAATTTTGTGGATATTTTTTGTTACTGTTTTTAGGCAGTGGCCTATTACTTTTTCATGATCAGAATTAAATACTTCTGTAACTATCAAAATTTTTAAATGTGAGTTTCTATAATATCTCACTTACTTTTATATTTTAATAGATTTCACCACTTGCAAAACTATAAAGTACCAATCATTTCCTCCCACAATCCTCTCTATCATTCAGCTGAGATTGATAATTGCAATGGCCAAACATACAAACAGTTATGGGATTTATGAAGGAAGTAAATATTTTACAATTCATTGTCAGAAATTCTCAGTGCAGTTTTCATATCAGCTGCTGAAAAATACCTATAGGACAATCACTCCATCATAAGCCTCAGCCTGAAGCCATTATGCTCTTACTTTGTGGGTTGGCAAACATATGTAGCTTGCTTAAGTGTCTGTAGGCACCTTACTCTAGAGGCAAGCTTCCTGCCCAAAGTTACTCAACTTTACTTGCTCCATGGTTTGTGAAGTCCAGTGCTGTGTCTCATTTTCTTGTTCTTAGTTCTGTTGCCGCTGCTCCTCTGCAACTCTTCTGGTGTCAAACCCTTCTCTCCTTGGGCTTAGGAGTTTCAATGCACAGGGGTTTTGTTGTCCAAAGGACATGCTCCATTCCTGGCTTTTCTTATTAGATGATAGTGAGATTTCCCTATTTTTGCTTCTGAGATAGCTCATTTTAAACCCATGCTTGAGTTTCAACCTTGTATAATTACAATGAACTTTGCTAACATTCACAGCTGAATCATGTGATCCTATCAATATCTTCTCCTGTTTTCTCTTAGCTAGACCCACCATGGCAGAAACATTATTTGGTGTGAGTTACAAAGAGTAGGATATAAGACATATTAAACAATTCACTATACTATATCACTCAATAATATAAAAAGTTTCAGTTTTCAACATGAACACTTTTATTGCTATGTGACGGTGGTGGTGATGTGCCATGGAGTCGGTTCCGACTCAGAGTGACTCTGCATAGGATTTCTGAGGTTGTAAATCTTTGTAGGAGCAGAAAGTCTCATCTTTCTTCCATGGAACAGCTGGTAGTTTCCAACTGCTGACCTTGAGGTCAGCAGCCCGATTTGTAACTACTATGCTACCAGAGCTTCTTTATATTACTTTGACATTATGCATATTTATAATACTCCCCAAGTTTAAATTTTGTAAAAATAGTATCCTTTATTATACAACAGATTTTCTTATAAAATAGAGGTAACAGTATATCTATCTTGAAAGAAGCACGGTCAGAGTGATCCTTAGAATAAAGCTTAGGATGAAGTACCAAAATGCTAACAGTATTTTAAAAAAATAAAATTTAACTATGTCTTGGAACAAAGTTCAGTAATACACGGTCTTCACCATAAATCAAGGTAAAATTCACAAGGTCTACTACCTGAGGAAAAATTTACACGCATGCTAAAAATGAGTTGATGCAATCCATAATGAGTAGAAATCAAAAGTGAACTTCCTGCTGGTTCTGGATCTTGCATTCGGCTCATCCTCCAATCTCTGGTTCTTTGGACTTGAGACCAGTGGCTTGTTTTATTATCTGCATGCCTGCATGTCTGACTGCATGCCACACTGGACCTACATATTCTTGTTGTTTCTAAGTGCTGTGGTGTAAGTTACAACATATAGAGAAATTGTATAGGGTTTCTAAGGATCAGCAGGTGGGTTTGAACAGCCAACCTTGTTTTTAGTAGTTCAGTGCTTATTCTACAACACCACACAAACAATTATTATGACAATAAATTGTATGCTCAAGGAGCAATAAGATTAAAAGTGTTAATTCAATTAAATACTTACTATGAAAGTACAATGTCTGAGATGAAAGTGCATTGGATATAAATAATAATGGATCAGACATTTCAGGAAAAAAATAGCAAATTTAATCTTGAATAATAGGAATGATCATAAGTGACTTATAGAAAATATGGGAAAAAAAATCAAGTAGCATTTATGAACTGTAGGACAGGTTTAAGAGATTTTACATACTTATATGTGTAACTGAAATTATCAAATAGGGATTTGCAGAAAATTTAGGAGAAGAAATAGGGGCTTAATATTTTCAAATTTCATAAAACAATAGCTTATAAGCCAAAAATATGTAACACAGACTTTTTTTTTAAATTAAGGTCAGATTTTATATTAAATTTGTTTTTTTTTGTTTTTTCATCATGTTTCCCCATGATTGGTGATGTGCCATCCTTTCAGTTTTGACTCATAGCAATGCTGTATAGAGTTTCCAAGGCTGTAAAATCTTTATGGGAACAGAAAGTCTCTTCTATCCCACCAGCAGAGCAGCTGGTAGATTTGAACTGCTGACCTTGTGGTTTAGCAGCTCAGCTCGTAACCACTATGCTACCAAGGCTCAAGTTATTCATACACTGGAGTTGCATGATATCAGGACTCACATTATGTCAACTCACTCCAAATCTGGTGACATAAACTTTATTACTTAGTTATCTATCAGGTTTATCCCACTTTATAGTTAGTAAAATTTAATTATAATTAATCAACAGATCATGTCGATGTAGACTTACATTTTCATTTTAGATACATTTTTACAGTGTTTAATATTCCAAAGAAAAGTAAGCTATAGCCTCCAAAAGACAGGAGGGCAAGATGATCCGCTATTGATTACACTCACAGTCACTATGTCAGACAGAATAGAACTGCCCCATAGCATTTCTAAGGCTGAAAATCCTTATGAGAGTCCCATCCTTCCTCCACACAGTGGTTGTTAGGCTCAAAACACTGAAGTTTAAGTTAGCAGTAAAGCCACCAGAGCTCCTTAGGAGAAGATAATTAGTCTTTATATTACCTTTATTCTAAAGAAACTTTTGTTATTGTTGTTGTTGTTGTTGTTAAGTGCCGTTGGGCCTGTTCCAACCCACAGTGACCCTGTAAAGGTTTTCCTAGGAGCAGCTGATGAGCTTGACCCATCAACCTTGCTATTCAAATTGACCTTGCCATCTAGCACATTATCCAGCAGAGCAACACCAGGACTCCTTACCTATTTATTAATAACTTCAAGCATAGCTAGATTTTAAAAGAGAACAATTAATAGTGTTTCATTTTGTACTTTTGTCCTTTTATTTCTGCACACAGCATTGTTGTGTGTATCTTCAAGTTGGTTCTGACATAACTCATTGTGACCCTGCAAGGAGCTTGAAAGAGTTACTGGTAGTTTTGAACTTTTCACCTTACAGTTACAAGCCCAGTGCTTATCTTTCAACAACAAAGC
Source organism: Chrysochloris asiatica (assembly GCF_000296735.1). NCBI lineage: Eukaryota > Metazoa > Chordata > Mammalia > Afrosoricida > Chrysochloridae > Chrysochloris > Chrysochloris asiatica. Next base: position 191,440 of record NW_006409034.1, on the reverse strand, counting down.
AGGGCTCATTTGGAATTTACAAAGGAAAATAGGCTTTTTGTTAAGCTTTTATAGAGGTGGCATCCTGAGACCCACCCAGAACCTTTTGAGTAGGGACATTTCCATTTGAAAAGACATGCTGATCAACCCAGAACTGGTTGGATAAGAGAAGATTCTTATTGAAGAAAGACCTGAAAAAAAAGAAAAATAGAATGAGAGAGAGAGAAAGGAAGGAAAGAAGGAAAGAAGGAAGGAAGGAAGGAAGGAAGGAAGGAAGGAAGGAAAAAGAAGAAGAAGAAGAAAGACTGTTTGGCTGTTTGAAATTCAAGCACACTGGACG
>NW_006409034.1:177230-190256 GCF_000296735.1 Chrysochloris asiatica | reverse complement strand
TAATAGGGATGAGAAATTTAGACATTAAGTTATCAAACATTGTGTGGGGGAGCTATAAAGTTATGAAGTAGCTGGCTTACAAGCTTCAAGAGACTGCTTAATTATATATACAGATAGAAGTAATAGCTATATGTTGTTGTTGTTAAGTGCCATCAACTCAGTTCTGACACATAACGACCCTGTATAGTGTTTCCGAGGAGCAGCTGGTGAGCTTGAACTACCGACCTTGCAATTCAAACGGCTTTGCAGTCTGGCCCGTTAACACACAGAGACATACCAGGACTCCATGTATAGAAATATGGTTATTTAAGTATAGAGATATTTAGATATTGATATATGTAGTTGTTGTTGTTGGTACCATTGAGTCAGTACTGACTCATGGAGATCCTATGCAGGACAGAATGAAACTTCCCAGTCCTGGGCCAACCTCACTATTGTTGCCATGCTTGAGCCCATTGAAGTTGCCACTTTGCCAATCCATCTTGCTGGGATTCTTCCTCTTTTTCCCTGACCCTCCACCTCACCAAACGTGATATCCTTCTCCAGCAACTGGTCTTAATTGACAACATATCTGAAGTATGAAAGATGAAGTTAGGCGATCCTGACCTCCAAAGAGCACTCTGGTTGTACTTTTTCCAACACAGATCTGTTTGTTCTTTTGGTAGCCCGTATATTCTGTTCCAACACCAAAACTCAAAAACATCTATTCTTCTATGGTCATCCTTATTCACAGTCCAGCTTTCACATCCATATGAGGTTACTGAAAATATCATAGCTTGGGTAAGGCACACCTAAGTCATCAAGGTATAATCTTGCTCTATAACACTTTAAAAAACTCTTGTGCAACAGATTTGCCTTAAGCAATACATCCTTTGATTTCTTGACAGCAGCATTCATGAGTGTTGATGGTTGATCCAAAAATAATGAAGCCCTTGACAACTTCAATCTTTTCTCCATTGATAAGAATGTTGTTTATTGGTCCAGTAGTGAAGATTTTTGTTTCATTTATTTTGAGATGCCTCATTTTTCTTCATATAACCCAGCTTCTCATATTATTTGCTCAGCATATAGGTTAAATCGGTATAGTGAAAGAATACAACACTGTCTCACATCTTTCTTAATTTTAAACCATTCCTTGTTCCCATGTTCTGTTTGAACAACTGCCTCTTGGTCCATGTACAGATTCCTCTTGAGCACAATTATATGTTCAGGAATACTCACACTTTGAAATGTTGTCCATAGCTTCTCATGATCCAAACAATCAAAAGTTTTTTTTAGTCAATAAAGCACAGGTAAACAAATTTCTGATAGTCTCTGGTTTCAGACAAGATCCACCAGAAATCAACAATGATATCCCTCAATCTCCATCTTCTTCTGAAGAAAAAATTCAAGCCTCGACTTTCATTATTGAAAGATTCTCTGGGCAAATTATTGAATGATGCAGAAAGCATTGAGACAAGATGGAAGGAATACACAGAGTCACTGTACCAAAAAAAAATGGTTAATGTTCAACTGTTTCAAGAGGTAGCATAAGATCAAGAGCCAATGATACTGAAGGAGGAAATCTAAGGTGCATTGAAGAAATTGGCAAAGAACAAGGCACCAGGAATTGACAGAATAAAAAATGAAATATTGCAAGAAAGTGAAGCGACACAGGAGGCAATCACGCATCTCTGCTAAGAAATTTGGAAGATGACTATCTGGCCGACTGATTGGAAGAAATCTGTATTTGTGCCTATGACAAAGAGAGGTGACCCAACGGAATGTGTAAATCATCAGGCAATCTCTTTGATAGCCTATGCGAGTAAAGGTTTACCAAAGGTAATACAGAAATGGCGGCAAGTATACATTGACAGAGAACTTCCATGGGTTCAAACCAGATTCAGAAGAAGCCGTGATATGAGGGATATTACTTTTGATGTCCGATTGATCTTGTCTGAAAGCAGAGACTATCCGAAAGATGTTTACACATGCTTTATTGACTGTGAAAAGGCTTTCGGTTGTGTGGATCATGACAAGCTATGGACAACTTTGTGAAGTATGAGTATTCCAGAATACTCAATTGTGCTCATGAGGAACCTGTGCATAGATCAAGAGGCAGTTATTCAAACAGAACATGGAAACACTGAATATTTTAATATTACAAAGGATGTATGACAGGGTTGCATTCTTTCATCATACGTATTCAACCTGTATGCTGAGCAAATAATTTGAAAAACTGGGTTGTATGAAGAAAAATGTGGCATCAGTATTGGAGGAGGACTCATTAACAACCTGTGGTATGCAGATGATAACCTTGCTTGCTGGAAGCTGAAAGAACTTGAAATACTTACTGATGAAGATCAAAGAGCACAGCTTCATTATGGACTACATCTCAATGTAAAGAAAACAAAAATCCTCACTACTGGACTAATAAACAACATTCTTATCAATGGAGAAAAGATTGAAGTTGTCAAGGACTTCATTCTTCTTGGATCAACTATCAACCCTCATGGAAGCAGCCACCAAGAAATCAAATGATGCATTGCATTAGGCAAATCTACTGCACAAGACTTTTTAACGTGTTGAAGAGCAAAGATGTCAGTTTGAGGACTAAGGTGCACCTGACCCAAGCCATGATATTTTCAATAACCTCATGTGCATGTGAAAGTTGGACAGAAAATAAGGAAGACTGTAGGGGAATTGATACATTTGAGTTATGGCATTGGAGGAGAATATTGAGAGTGCAATGGGCTGCCAATAGAACCATAAGATCTGTTTTGGAAGAAGTACAGCCAGACTGCTCCTTGGAGGCCAGGATGGCCAAACTTTGTGTCTCATACTTTGGACATATTGTCAGGAGGGAGCAGTCACTGGGGAAAAGTACCATATAGTTGGTTTCCAAATTTCTTGGCATAAATGAGTGAGTTCCTCCTATGCTGCCTCACTTCTTAAAATATTTCCATTTTTATTCCATCAATTCCTGGTGCCTTATTCTTTGCCAATTCCTTCAAAGCACTGTCAATTTCTTCCTTCAGTATCATTGGCTCTTGATCATATGCTACCTCTTGAAATGGATGAACATCAACCATTTCTTTTGGTATAGTGACTCTGTTAATTGTTTCCATCTTTTTTAATTTTTCTACACATATTAGTATTTATTTAAAAATTCTGGACATTGTACACAATTTTCTTCTTTCATTTAGCAATTTTTGGCAATTTTCTGATAGCGCATCATTCTTTTAAACCACAGCAGAATATAAAATTTTATAGATACCTTGGTTAATCATTTCTTTATTAATCAACATTTGGGCTATATCCAAGTTAAAAAAAGCTACAACAAATACTCTTGATCCCATCTTTTGTTAATAATTAATTTCTGGAAATGGAACTTCTGGGTTCAGAACATTTTGAATTTTAATTGTTACTTTACACATTAAAATGGTATAACAATTTATGATACCAAAAATGCTACTTCTTTGGATATTATAATAATTAATCTTTGCCCTCATAAAATTATTGACATGGAATCATTTTTAATTAATCAGGACTCTATAGCATAGAGTAAAACTGCTCCTTAGAATTCAAGGCCAATATCTGTATGGGAGTAGACAGCCTTTGTTTATACCATAGAGCAGCTGGTGGTTTTGAACTGCTGACCTTGTGTAGCAGTCTGCAGCCTAGTGTGTAACAACACAGTATACCACCAGGACTCCATAACTGGTAAAAAAAAAAAAAAAATTACTTTTCAACTTTTAATTTTCTAAAGTTAATTTTGGATTCACTTATTTTGGTTTCTAGTAGTAGCCGTTTTTCATTCATTACATCTTTTAGTTTTCAATTTTAGTCATTATGCTTGCTATTAGAGTCTTTTTTTTTTTTAAGTAACAGCCCACAGAATTGTATGGAAGATCAGAAACAAAATTTCTAAAGGTCTCAGACTTTTTCTTTTGTTTATCATCAAAAATTAGTCTTCTGACTACCTCTTTACTATTTCTACTTAATGTACCAGAGTTCTCAATTCATTGATACCATCAGAGGAAAAATAACTTTTACCACATACACCCAGGATAACTCACAGTCCAATTTTGATACAATTTTCTGTTAAAGCCTTAACTAAAATCTTTCTATTTGTAGTATTCTCACCATTTGCTTTAATCTATCTAACTCCTATTTCTATAGGCCTTGATGTTAACTCATTCTACCAGGGTTCTTCTACTTTAGGCTGTCTTAGCAGACTCGCCTAACTGTATACGTACGCTGGTACAGACCCAATCCTGGCCTGTGTGGGAGAGGTATTTTGTTAGTTATAATAAGAAATGTTGCACAAACGATATCTGATAGTATTTAGGATTGATGGAGGAAAAAACAAAAACACTACTTAGAAACAATTATCCATAGATCAAAAAGCCAACAAAATATTTTTCCTAATGTTAAATACATAATTCTTTGTAGAAGAAGAGAACAATTTGAAGTAAATCAGGAGATAGTTTCATATTAATCATTTTTTTCATATACTTCAAATTTGTGCTTAATGTTTTTCTCTTCTTGGACATCAGAAAGAACACCTAGGTGTTCTGGGAGAAGTTTGTACTTCTCAAAATCAATTTCAGGAAAAACTGTGTCACTTTCAAATTCCTGCATGATCCTTGTCACCAACAGTTTAACGTGGCCTGGCTGGTTCATGGCATCCTTGTACACAGAACTACCTCCTACTATCTAAACTGTGTCTATTTATTCCCTAATTCTGTCTGCTCAGTAAGTTTTAAGGGATCATCCAGACTTTTGGCAAGTAAATGAACTCCTTGTGGGGGTTCCTTGAGTTCTCTACTAAGAACCAAGTTAATTCTATCTTTCAAAGGTCTGTTCTTCTCAGGAATGGAGAACCAGGTCTTCCTACCCATAATCACCAAATTCTGTTTCCCTTGCACTGAAGAGGTCATGGTTGTGGTCATTCTTTGGAAATAGTTGAATTTATTCCTGAGCGGAAGCCAAGGCAGGTCTCTGTTCTTGCCTATAGCTATGATCTGGGACACAGCAGCAATGAATGCAGTTTAGTGGATGAACTATGACAACAATGAACACTTCAGACACTCACTGGATGCCCAGATTACCATCCCTTCCATCTTATTTTGATGCTTTCTGCATCATTCAATAATTTGCTCAGAGAATCCTTCAATAATGAAAGTCAAGGCTTGAATCTATTCTTCTGTTACTCCAGCTTGAGAAATGCTGGGCTTATTCTTCCCTTTTGTTTTTCTGATTCCAGATCTTTGCATATTTTGTTATAATATTTGACTTTATCTTCTCGAGCTTATCTTTAATATTTTCTATTCAGCTTGTTTACCTCCTCATTTCTTCCATTTGCTTTAGTGTCTCTATGCTGGAGAGCAAGTTTCAGTGTCTCTTCTGACATCCATTTTGATATTTTCCTTCTTTCTTGTCTTCTTAATGACTTTTTGCATTCTTCATGTATGATGTTCTTGATGTCAGATGTTCTTGATGTCATCCCACAACTCTTCTGGTCTTCGGTCTTTGGTGTTGTACGTATCAAATCTGTTATTCAGATAATTTCTAAATTCAGGTGGGATATATTTAAGGTCATATTTTGGCTTTCATGGACTTGTTTTCATTTTCTTCAGCTTGAATTTGCATATTAGCAATTGATGGTCTGTTCCACAATCTGCCTCTGGCCTTGTTTTGACTGATGATATGAAGCTTTTCCACCATATCTTTCCACAGATGTAGTCAATTTGATTTCTGTGGTTTCCATATGGTGAGGTCATTGTGTACAGTCATCGCTTATGCTGTCTAAAGAAGGTGTTGGAAATTAATAATCATTGGTTTATGCTATCACCAGCGTCATTTCTCTCACCAAGGTCATATTTTCCAACTACTGATATTTCCTTGTTATTCCTAACGTTTGCATTACAATCACCAGTAATGTTCAATACATCTTGATTGCATGTTTAATCAATTTCAGATTGAAGAAATTGGTACAATTCTTCTATTTCATCCACATTGGCTTTAATGGTTGCTATAAAAATATGAATAATAAATAGTAGTATTAACTCATTTTCCCTGTAGACGCATGAATATTATCCTATCACAGACAGTGTTGTACCTCACTACAGATCTGGATATCTTCTTTTTGACAATGAATGGAACACTATTTATTCCTCTTCAATTTGTCATTCCCATCATAGTAAACCATGAGGTTCTCAGATTCAAAATGGCCAATACTAGTTCATTTCAAGCTCACTAATGCCTAAGATATCAATGTTTATGCATTCCATTTCATTTTTGACAATTTCCAATTTTCCAAGATTCATACTTCGTATATTCCAATTTTTGATTATTAGTGGATGTTTACAGCTGTTTCTCTTCATTTTGAGTTGTGCTCAATCAACAAATAAAGGTCCCACAGACTTTACTCCATTTGCATCATCATGGCCAACTCTACTTTAAGGAGGTAGGTCTTCCCCAATCACATTTGAGTGCCTTCCAACCTGAAGGGCTCATTTTCTGGTACTATATTTGACAGTGTTTCTCTGCTATTCATAAGGTTTTCAGTGACTAAATATTTGGTAGTAGTTCATCACTCCTTCTTCCTAGTCTGTCTTCATCTGGAACCTCATCTGAATGTGTCCACCATGGGTGACCCTGCTGGTATTTAAAACACCTGTGGCATAGCCTCCAGAATCACAGCAACTCTCAAGGCACCCCAGTAGGACAAACTAACAGACCTTTTGGCTAAGATCAAGTGTAGTATTGATATATGGGTATATAGATATAAACATGGAGTTCTGGTGTGGTTCTGTGGGTTAATGCACTGGTTATCAAAGTTGATTTGGACTGCATATATATCTGTAGATATATAAATATATATGTTGCTGTTGTTAAGTGCCATCAAGTCAGTTCTGACTCTTAGTGACCCTGTGTAGTGTTTCAAAGGAACACCTCGTGTGGTTGGTTTGAATTGTCAATCTTGTGGTTTGCATTCCATTCCAGTTCTAATATTACAGCACCACAACAGCAGTCTCTCTCTCTTTCTCTTTCTCTCTCTCTACATATATATACATGTCACCACAAAGCTGACATTTCAAATCCTCCAGCTACTCATCAAAAACCCTATACAGGTTCACTATGTGTTGAAACTGACTCAATAGCAATTCCATAAATATAAAGAGTTATTACAGGTACTTCTGAATAATGTTAACCAATTTTAATTTCAATGAAAACAATGATATAAATTAAATAGTATTTTACTGTGTAGCTCTAAGAATCAATAAACCCACCAGTTCTCTGCTGAGAATGGTTGACACAATGCAATTGCCTTTATTTTCCATTTAATTTACCACTGGATCAATAAAAGTAATGGTAAAGGTATTATAACTCCAAAATTCTAGGGGAAATAGAGGTTAAACAGTAAACAAAATATTTCACTGGCATTGATCTCAGAGTCAAGTTGACAGTTTCTAAAAAAATTATCAGGATCAGTGAATAAATCACACTAATGTGACCTAAGGAATGGATTTGATTATTTTGCTTACAAAAGTTCATTATTCTAATATAGCAAGTGTTTGTCAAATTATAAAAGATTAAGTGAACCGTATTTTATTTAGCAACCTCCATAGACTCTTAGGTGATTAGCCAGATTATGTGAGTGACTGATTAATTTAGTCTTTCCACTAGGTAACCTGACATTTTTTATTATTTATTGCAGACATTGGAGCACTGTTGATGGAAGAGAATTAGTAGCCAGAGTATGTGTTCCTAATTCAGAAGATAAGCCAGAAAATGTATCTTTCATTATAATAGAAATCTAGGGGGATTCTCCTGATTGAAAAAACAAAACAAACAAACAAACAAACAAAAAACGTTTATTCAAATATAAAGACAACATTTTTTGCTAATTCATTGATATTTAAATATTATGCTAACAAATTTATTCATATCATGTTGTATAAAGTAACAAAATAATTTATATGAAAAGACTGTAAATCAAAGTTATCCATACTTTGATATAAAAGGCATTTGCCTTGGACCTTTCAATAACTAATTCAAAATTTTAGATTTTATTTGTATGTTTATGTTTGTAAGAGTATCAATATATTTCACTACCAGCAAGGTATTTGTATTCGAATTTAAATTATTGAATCGATTCTAACCCATAGTAGCTACATGTATTACAAAGTAAGATGCATTTTTTGGGAGTTTTAAGAATGTAATCTTTTGAAACAGATTAGACTTTTCCTCCAAGGTACCTCTGGGTGGGTTTGAACTGCCAGCATTTCAATTGGAAGTCAAGGGCATTATACCACCAGAAACACATACACTGGAGTAAATTACTTTTCAATTACATTCAAATGTAGTATATGGTACGATAAGGGTTACTACTCTTATTCTTTATTATTGAAGGATTCAAAAATGCACATTTCACTGAGAATAAAATGTGTCATTGTAGAATAAGCACTAGACTGCTATACACAAGATTGGCAGTTCAAACCCACCAGCATTACTTGGAAACCCTATGGACAAAACTATGAATTAGAACTGACTCAATGACACTTAACAGCAAAACCAAAAAGGGTATTTTACTGAAATTGAATGTAAAAGTAGATAATTTATTTATTTAACAAAGCAAATCTGTAATTATTATACATTAAATTTAAAAGTTCTTTCTGAACTAAAAATGCATCAAGTTTTTATAAAGATACATTATTTTTATGAAGGTGCACACCCAAGAAAATATCCTAAGAAACTTACAGGTCTACATTTCAATAAAAATGTGTATAATTGGAATAAGAATTTTTCTCAAAGATACTATTAACTATGGCATATTTAAGTAGATTATTAGAATATGCCATGGCACATCAGTCAATTTGTCATAGTTTGGTAGCTTGTGCATTTCTATGATTCTGGAAGCTATGCCACTGATATTTTAAAATAATCCATGGTGGAAAGGTTTGAGATGAGCTTCCAGATTAAGACAGGCTAGTTAGAAGGACGGACAGACAGACTACTTCTGAATATTTAGTCACTGAAAATATTATGAATAGTAGTGAAACACTGCCACATAACACTACAATATTGAATATTAAAACATGCTGAAAACCACTAGAATATTATTAGATACAGTGCAAGAAGATAAGCTCCTCAGGTTGGAAGGCACTAAAAATAAACAGGGTAAGAGCTGCCTCCTCAATGTACAGTTGACTATGATGATGTGAATGAACTAAAACATTTAGGACCATCATTTGTTGATGGGGCACAACTCAAAATGAGGAGAAAATGTTGTAAATATTCATCAATGATCAGAACATGGAATGTAAGAATGTGAATCTAAGAAAACTGGAAGTTGTCAAAAAGGAAATGAAACTCATGAATATTGCTATCCTAGGCATTAGTGAGCTAAAATGAACTTGGATTAGACATTTTGAATGTGGCAACCCTGTCATTTACTAATTTACTATGCCAGGAATGATAAATTGAAGAGTAATAACGTCCCATTCATCATTAAAAAAAAATAAATAGAAATATATCGTGAAGTACAATGCTGTCTGTAATAGGATAATACCAATACTCCTACAGAGAAGATCAATTCCTTCAAATCTTACTCAAATTTATGAACAAACACTAAAGTCAGTGATGATGAAATTGAAGAATTTTATGAACTTCTTCAGTTTGAAATTAATCAAACATGCAGTCAAGACTATTGATAATTACTGGTGATTTGAGTACAAAGTTGGAAATAAAGATGAAGGATCAGTTGCTGGAAAATGTGGCTTTGTTGATAGAAATTATGCCAGAGATTGTATGGTAGAATTTTGCAAGACCAATGACTTTTTCAATGTGAATACCTTTGTTAAATAACATGAGAGATGACTATACATATGGAACTCACCAGATGGAATAAACAGGAATCATATTGAATACATCTTTGGACCACCACTCATTTGCCAGTTAGTTGTACTGTGACAGCTTGTGTGTTGCTGTGATTCTGGAAGATAAGCCACTGGTATTTTAAATACCAACAGGTCAACCATCGTGGACAGGTTTCAGATGAGGTTCTAGAAAAAGACAGACTAGAAAGAAGGCAAGAGGAACTACCTCAGACTATATCATCACTGAAAACCTTATGAATAGCAGTGGAATACTGTCAGCACCAGATTATTGACTATTGAAACATGATGAAGAGTACCAGAATATTGTCAGAAATAGTGCCAGAATATGAGCCCCTCAGTTTGGAAGGCACTCAAAATGCGAGTGGAGAAGAACTCTCTCCTCAAAGTAGAGTTGACTGTGAAGATGCAATTGGAGTAAAGTCCTTAGACCTCCATTTGCTGGTAGGACACAAGTCAAAATAAAGCAAAACAGCTGTAAAAATCCATTAACAATCAGAACATGGAATGTACAAAGTATGAATCTAGGAAAGTTGAAAATTGTTAAAAATGAAATGGAATGTATAGACACCAATAACCCAGGCATTAACTGGTATTGGCCATCTTGAATTTGACAATCACATAGTTTATTATGTAGGGAATGACAAATTGAAGAGGAATGGTGTTGCATTCATCATCAAAAAGAACATATTAAGAGCAGTCATGAGGTACAACACTGTGATAGGATAATATCCATCTGCCTATAAGGAAGACCAGTTAATACCACTATTATTCAAATTTATATACAAACCACTATCACCAGCTATGATGAAATCGAAGAATTCTACGAAGTTTTTCAGTCTGAAATTGATCAAACAGGCAATCAAGATATATTGATCATTAGTGCTGATTGGAATGCAAAGGGTGGAAACAGAGAGGAAAGATCTGTAATTGGAAAATATGGCCTTGATAATAGAAATGATTCTGTAGACCACATGATAGAATTCTGCAAGACCAATGAATTCTTCATTACTGTTTGAATACTTCATTTAAACAGCTTAAAAAATGACTATACATATAGACTACATAGAAATCAAGTTGGCTACATCTGTGGAAAGAGATGGTGGAAAAGCTCCATATCATCAGCCTAAACAAGGCTAAGGCAGACTATGGAACAGAGCATCGTTTGCTCATATGCAAAGTCAGACTGAAGATGAAGAAAAGGAAAACAAGTCTATGAGAACCAACATATGACTTGAATATATCCCACCTGATTTTAGAGATCCTCTGAGGAACATATTTGAAGCACTACAAACTAAAGACTGAAGACCAAATGATATCAAGAATATCACACAGGAAGAAAGTAAAAATGTCATTGAGAAGACAAGAGAAAAGGAAAACACCAAAATGGATGTCAGAATAGACTCTGAAACTTGTTCTCCAGCAGACAGATGATAAACCAAATGGAAGAAGTGAGGAGATAAAAAGGTGAACTGAAAATTTCAAAGGTAAGCTTTCAAATACAAAGTCAAATATTATAACTAATGTGCAAAGACCTGGAGATGAAAACCAAAAGGGAAGAGGAACCTGAAGAGAAAAATTCAAACCTTGACTTGCAATACTGAAGGATTCTATGGGCAAAATAATGAATGATGAAGACAGCATCAAAAGAAGATGGAAGGAATACAGAAAATCACTATACTAAAAATAAATTGTTGATGTTCAACCATTTCAAAAGGTAGCATATGATCAAGAACCAATGATTCTGAAGGAAGAAGGTGCATTGAAGTCATTGGCAAAGAACAAGGCAGCAAGAATTGATGGAATACATATTGCAATCTTTAAAGAAAGGGAAGTGGCACTCGAGGCCCTTAGTCATCTATGCCAAGAAATTTGGAGGACAACTACACGGCAAACTGACAGGAAGATATATTTATTTGTGCCCATTCCAAAGAGAGGTGATCTAAAAGAATGTGGGAATCATGCAACAATATCCCTGATATCCCATACAAGTAAAATATTACTAAAAGTAATACAGAAAGGGCTGCAAACATACATTGACAGAGAACTCCCAGAGGTTCAAGCCAAGAAATTAAATGACGTATTGCATTAGGCAAATCTGTTGCACAAGACCTCTTTAAAGTGCTGAAGAGCAAAGATGTCAGTTTGAGGAGTAAGGTGCACCTGATGTAAGTCATGGCATTTTCAATAACCTCATGTGCATGTGAATGTTGGATAGTGAATATGGAAAACCATAGAAGAATTGATGCATTTGAGTTATGGTGTTGGAGGAGAATATTGAATGTACCATGGACTGCCAAAAGCACAAATAGATCTTTGTTGGAGGAAGTACAGCCAGAATGCTCCTTGGAAGCCAGGATGGCCAGACTTTGACTTTCATACTTAGGTCATACTGTCAGGAAGGAGCAGTCACTAAAGAAGGATATCATGTTTGGTAAGGTGTAGGGTAAGAGGAAAAGATGAATACTCCCAAAGAAATAGACTGGCATAATGGCATCATCAATAGACTCAAACATAGTAACGATTATGAGGTTGGACTAGAATCAGGTAGTGTTTCATTCTGTTGTGCATAGGGTCGCTATGAGTCAGTAGTAACTCGATGGCACCTAACAATAGCAACAGCAACACATCTTTGGAAAGAGATGATATTAAAGTTCCATGTAATCAGCCAAAACATGCCTAGGACAGATTGCAGAACAGACCATCTACTGCTCATATGCAAATTCAGCCTGAAGCTAAAAAAAAAAATGAGTTCATTAGTGCCAAAAAACATGCAATGAACATATGCCACCTGAATTAGGGAACATCTAAATTTTGTGAAAAATAGTCAATAATGACTGTAACATAACTTTGAAAGGGAACTGCCAGAGGTTCAAGCCTGAATCAGATGAGGACATGTTATAAGGGTTATCATTCCTCATGTCAGATGGATCTTGGTTGAAGCAGAGAATACCAGAAAGATGTTTACCTATATTTTATTGATTAAGCAAAGCCTTTTCATTTTGTGGATCATGACAAACTCTGGACACCATTGCAAAGAATAAGTATGCCAGAACAATTAATGTGCTCATGAGGAACCTGTACATAGACTAAAACACAGTTGTCCAAACAGAACAAAGGAACACTGAATGGTTTAAAATTA
>NW_006409034.1:167382-176005 GCF_000296735.1 Chrysochloris asiatica | reverse complement strand
AAAAAAAAAAAAAAGCCAAGAAGGAGAAATTTAAAATACTCAAAATGATATGATACTTGTGTTTGGAATATTGGAAAAAATAAACAATATATGGACCTATATTTTATTGTCTTTTGTAGCCTTGTGAGTTGAGTTTAACAACAAAAGGCCAATTTTTTGTTTAAGTTTAAAAGTAAGAACTGTGAGATAGCGTGAAATAATATAGGTCAAATTAGACAAGGTGGTATTCAAATATTCAAGTGCTCTTTACTCTAAAGTTTATCTTTCAAAATTCACTTAATCAGCAGAACTTTTCATCCCCAAGTGAACTAAGAGTTTTTTTTAAATAGAGCCTATTTAAAAAAAAAAAAAAAGTTGCAATCAGTGTTTTAAAGGGGATAATTACTCCCTGTCAATTATATGTCAGCCATAAAACATGCAGCACTGAGATAACTATATGAAAGCTATTTAGAAGTGTGGTATAACACAACAACAAAATTACTTCATAGCTCAGTGATTGGCATATGCCACTGACAGATTTTTCCTGCTCCGGAACTTGTTTTTTTTTTTGTGTGTGTGTGTGTATCACAAGATGTAAAAACGTTACAGTTAATATTTGTTTTTAAGTGCCTTCGAGTTGATTCCGACCCATAGTGACCCTGTATAGGATTTCCGATGAGCAGCTGGTGAGCTTGACCAGCCCACCTTGCAGTTCTAATGGATTTGCAGTCTGGCGCATTAACCCACAGCGTCACACAGTTAATATAGTGATATCAAAATAACAGATCTCTGTGAAAGTTTAACATTTTTATGCCCCCGTTTTTTAAAACTAGTAGTTGGGGGAAAGTTTGAAGGTGTAAGAAGTAAACTTTTACTCCAAAATATCAAAGTAAAAATTAAAGAGCTAAAAAAAGAAAGAAAAAAATTCTTGAAATATATAAACAATATGACATTTGGAATTCATAAAATTTATATTTATATCATGCATATATTTAAGTTTCTATCCAGGGTCAAGTTATTTCAAAAGCAAAAATGTAAAAATCTATTAAAAAGATTATAAAAAGTAATTTGATTATAGAAACCAGGCATATTTTATTATTAAAAGTGTCAAAGATTTGCAGAGATCTTAAAATTCTTCTCTAGTGGTTGCACCATGGATTGCCAAAAGAATAAACAATATGTGTGGTGGAAGTACAGTCAGGATGCTCCTTGGAAGCCAGATGTCCATACTATGTCTCTCACACTTCAGACATATTATCAGGAAGGATCAGTCCCTTGAGAAAGATACCAGGATTAGTAAAGCAAACGGTCAGAGAAAATGAGGAAGACCTCCAACAATATGGATTGGCATAGTGACAGCAGCAATGGACTCAAGCATAGCAAAGATTGAGAGGTTGGGACAGACAGCACATTGTTTCAGTCTGTTATGCATAAGTTTGCTGTGAGTTGATACCTCCTAGATCGTACCTAACAACAGTGGTTGTATTTCTTGTGTTGTGTTTCTAAAACTCCATCCTTTGTCTACTTTTTTAGGAGACTCTTTTTTATAATCTTTACACCATTACTCACTTAGCATAAACATCTGTCCATAGTGTTGTATCCATTATAATACTTAATTGATTTCTGTTTCAGTAAATGCCTTTTTCTCTATTACAGTAGGATGTTATTATGATCAATGTAGTACATTATTAATCAAATTTTATGCCTAAACCCTCATGGAAAACAGTGATTGTCTAGCTGCATGTTGGATGAAAAAATGATTTATGTATGAACATATGTTAAACTGTATGAGGAAAGTTATTTAATGATGCTGTTGTTAAGAACCATTAAGTCTATTCTGACTCATCATGACCCTGTATTGAGTTTTCGAGGAGTGGCTGATTTGTTTGATCTGCATCCCTTGTTGTTCAAACAGACCTTATGATCCTGTGCTTATTCTCCAGCACCACTGCATGACTCTGATAGTGAAGTGTAGTTGTTGTTGTTGTTTTAAGTGACATCGAGTCGATTTTGACCCATACTGACCCTGTATAGGGTTTCCAAGGAGAAGCTGGTGAGCTTGAATCACCGATCTTGCAGTTAAAACAGACTTTGCAGTCCAGCACATTAACTCACAGCACCACACTAGGTCTCCTTAATGATTGCAGAGTAATCATTAAACATATTTTCTTTTCATTAGACACATATCATGCAGTTTACAAGAAACATGCTGCGATATTGATGGTTTTCAAACATCAAGAAAATTTTAAGATAATAAAGTGATAAATGCTATTATAAAGACTTGAATAATGCCATTATAATAGTAGATAGCAATTTGCACATGCAAGAAATCCTGTGTTTGATATTCCTCTAAAGGTAAATACGATTTTCATGAGATTAACTAAACAGACTGAACCTCTACTTCCATGTACAAAGATAATAGAACAAGTATGAGAGATTATTGTGAGAATAAAATTAGTTATTTCAAACTCCTCTGTAAATGATTTGTGACAATAGAAAGATTAGTTATTAAATGATGAAATACAACTTAATATATGCTGGAAACAATTTTCAGAATTTTATAGCATAATTTTATCCATTTGAGTTAATTTATACATTAATAGAGAAATAATGAAAATGGTATTTTCTTACTTCTTTATTAATGTATAAATTAACTCAAATGAACTAAGCTTTTTGAAGTCATCTGTGTCCATACTGTAGTCTTCCTCCTTTTCCTTTTTTAAATGCAGTTGAGGTGGTTCTGACTCATAGTAACCCTGCATAGGATTTCCAAGGAGATATTGGTGGGTTTGAACCATTGAGCTTGTGGTTTGCAATTCAGTGTTTATCCTGCAGTGCTACAGTGCCGTTGTTAAGTGCAGTCGAGTTGATTCTAACTCATAACAACCCTGTACAGGGTTTCCAAGAAGTGGCTGGTAAACTTGAACCACCAACTTTGAAATTCAAATCAATTTTCAGTCTAGCACATTAACTTAGAATACCACACCAGTACTCTCCTCTAAACACATACAAACTCATCCCATTTATAATTGCTAAGTTGTAAGATTATTTTAAACTGATGTTTTAAATTATGCCCACATTAGATTAGAGAAATTTGCATTTTATCTTGGGAAATTATAAACAAATATGAAGATTATTTCTATAGAGACTAGTAAATCATTGTTTAAAGCCCAGGTTATCAGATAGTGTATGAGCCTGGTCTGTGGCAGACCTCAAAAGGATAGTATTAAATACAACATTTCATAGTAATAGTGTTTTAAAATATAGGCAGAATCCAGGTTAAGGGCATTGGATAGCACTTGAACAGTGCTATCCAATAGAACTTTTTGTACAGATGAAAATAATCAACATATGTGATGTCCTGAGCACTTGAAGCAATGCCAGTATGAGAGATTTAATTTTAATATAATTGATTTTAATGTATTTACTCACATATTTAAATTATTTTAAATACTAAGTGTTGCTAATAGCCACTGAATTGAACAGTTGAGCTCCAGGGACTTAATTCAGTGAAAGAAAAGAGAATCTTGTCTGCTTGAGAAACTGTTAGAATCCAATCATACATGCATGTCCCACTAAGGTCTTAATGGACACAATTTGAAGGACACACTAATAAACTACAGGCTACTTACTGTCTTAGAGGAGTTAATAATAATTAAAAATGTGATTAATGCACTTTCTTAATTTTTTTAAGTGTAGATTGGAAAATGAAAAATGATTTTGAAAATAAAGTTTTTGTTAAAAAATAAGGCATCCTATAGTGTGGTGCTGTAGAATAAGCATTGGACTGCTAATGGCATGGCTTCCAAGGAATGGCTTGAACCATAAACCCTGTGGTTATTAGTCCAACGTTGATAGAGGAGGTAAATTAACACTTGTGGTTCAACATAAATATGCAAGCTGGAAGATACAATTATATATTTTTTTTTACAAAATGCTAAATGAAAATATTGAAAAAGCATGTTTTCAAATATAATCCTTTATAGTGTTATTATTCTAACTCACTTTAAAATTGCTGGTAATATTACTTCACATTAGCAATGTACAAATTGTGACTAGCACTGGAAATCTAACAGTCTAAATTTTATCCATTTGAAAATTTTAAAGTTGGAAAAGATTAAATGATTGAGTGCATCAAAACCAAGTTATACATCTAAAAGAATCTTTATATTGTATAACAAATGAAAAAATGCATAATGCTTTGATTAATAATATGCATTACAGAGTTAAATTATCATTTTAAAAATAAAATTAATCTGCCAAACTCTAAATTAATTATGTTGAACCTGTGAGGAGAAAACGGGCTGGTCTTTTGTCAAACTGAAGAATGGGTGTTTTATATATTGTGTTATTGATCATACTTAAGAATGATATCATTAAGGATGTTCAATTTCTTGCATGCACCAATTACAGACATGTGCACCTAATAGACTTGGCTACCTGCAGCTCTACAATAGGAGATTAACCAGAAAATCCCCAGAAACCTCAGCAAGCCTCATGTCTGCTATTGTCTGAACTAAACCTACATATCTCTCTAACACTGCCATGGGAGAAAACAAGGTTTTTCCCTTCCTGCTTTCCAAATCTCATACATATGTCTCTGTTTGACAGGATCTTAACTGGAAACCACCTGGCAGGGTTTTCTAGCAAATATTATTGACAAGCTTTTGAAGTCCATGTCAGGGGATAACATAGAAAGAGGGGGGAATGATGCTGAATTACCCAAAGATAATCTGCACATGCATTGTTACAGGGTGGAAGAAAAGAAAATGAGAGATTTTCACTTTTATACCTATGATAACTTTGAATAGAGAAGGGAAATATTTTGAGTATTAGACTAATAAATAAACATCTGAGGTGTAACTGAAAAATGTGGAGTCCAAACAACCTGAGCTGGACCAACTTCCCTAGACTGAGAATACAACAAAATTATATTCTGTCTAAAGAAGATGTAGAGATAAATTGATGGAAACATACATGTAAACTGCATACATTTATTCACCCTGTTCAGCATTACTTCAGTTTTAAGGACAAGTTATGGTTAGAAACAATAGGAGTCATAAACAGTAATGCTAAGGAGAAGAGGGGAAAGAAGATAGTAATATAATAAAGACAAAAAGGTATGCAGAGGTTTATTCATTGTTTTATATCACATGCTCTCCTTTTGTAAATAAATCACATACAAATGATCTGTTCCTGGGACATTAACTCTTTTTTTTTTTAATGTTTTATTGTGAATTATGTGATAGTTTACATGAGAGAACATTAGCTTTACATTCATCCTATCATATATCCTTTCATTGCCATGGTTACTATCCCCTTCATGCATTCTAAACGAATCAAAGGGTATACCCTGAAAGCCTTCTCCCTGGTCATCAGCATACAGCCCCTCTCCCTCTCTGGGTCTAGAGTTTCCAGCTGCTCCATCTCGACATGTCATCATCTCTGCCTTCAGCTCTGGCATCACTATTTCTCTAGGTATGGTCCTGCACTCCTCTTTTCTCACCTGATGGTCCTAGGGCTCTGTGCTGCTGGAATGCAAAGTCAATCACTCCCCTTCTTTTGCTATCTTTGCATTTCCAACCCTCACAGTCAGTCCTGATAGTAATAATTCACTATTGTACCACATGAGTGCTATCCCCCTTTCATCAACCTCACCCAGACAGATTGGATACAACTCAGTGGATATTGTACCTTCCTCTGCATACTCTGGATGTAG
The DNA here is from genome assembly GCF_000296735.1 of Chrysochloris asiatica. NCBI lineage: Eukaryota > Metazoa > Chordata > Mammalia > Afrosoricida > Chrysochloridae > Chrysochloris > Chrysochloris asiatica. The sequence continues at coordinate 170,307 of NW_006409034.1, read as the reverse complement.
GCTCCCTCTTGAAAGCTTGTAAGCCAGTCACTTCTTGCCTTTGTAGCCACCACCCATGTTGGGTAGCCAATGTCCAAGCTACCCATCCAGTGTATTCAGGGATTGGGAATGATCCTTGTTGTAAAGATTTGTTCCCTCTTTTGAGCTATTACATCCATAGGTGTAAGTCAAATTCATCAAATTGTATCAGATTACTCTTTTTTTCCTCTTCTTTATTCTTCTAGTGGAGCTCTGATCATCCAGCCATTGAAACCAGGTCAAGTGAGTATTATCTGTAAGTATGGGTGTTCTTGTGCATATGCCTCTCTTCTTATCAGCTGGACACTTCTTTCTCTACTCTAGTCCTCTGTGGCTATGTCACTGACTCTGGGCCCAGGTCTTGCCACACTGCTGGCCAACCAGGTCTCCACCTGGGTTCACAGGAGTGTACTGAACATGGTTGGACTTAGCTCACAGATTCATTGCTGTTTTTCCCTCACTTCCCCTTATCGCTGACCAATATGGTCACCATTCAGAGCACATGTCTGCTCATGTATTCCCATTGAGTCTTAATCTTGGAAGGGAGTTTGCCCTGAGGGTACCCAACCACTTGCCTTGATGTCTTCTGGGCCAGCAACTTGCTTGTTCTTGCAGTAGTTTATCGGACTGCCATTATTGTTTTGTATTTTCCTATTGGTATTTCTTTCAAGAAGTATCTTCTGTTTTTCTAGCCGCTCCAGGCTGGTCTGCTTGTCCTTTCCAGTGGAAATTTCCCACCACAGAAGATTCTGTGGTACAGGACTCCACCTATGGTCTTATGTAATACAGAGGCTCCGCAGTAAGCCTCCATGTTGTAGCCCCATTTTAGGTATTCTAATCAGTTATAGACAAAGACCGACTTACAACATTTCTATGGTGATATTTCTGGCTATTCCTTTCTCGCCCTCTCAAGTGCCTATTTTATAATGGTATGCAAGGGAAACCAAGATTCAAAAGACAGCCAAGCATCTTAATATTATTCGTCCTCTTTTGTCCATTCCAACCATGTCTCAATCCCTGAATCCCAGAGCCCTGTTGTTTCAAGGTTGTGCCTGCATCATTATTTACCCACTTAGCCCTTGCAAACCTGCCTAACTGTTTTCCCATCCACCTTGCTCTTCCATTCCCCTCCGCCTTCTTGTGTATTGTTCCCCTTCCCACAACCCAAACTATCCCGTGTTTATTCCATACCCTGTGCTCCACCTTCTGCTCTCTCCCTTGACCCAACCCCACACATCCCAGTAACCAGCAAAGAAATCCGCCTTTAGTATGGGTTCTTTTTCTTAGTCTTTTACATTAGTGGTCCTATGCAGTATTTCTCCTTTTGTGACTGACTGATTACAGTCAATATAATGTCCTCAAGGTTCATCCATGTTATGTGATAGCTTACAGCTTTTTTATTGTTCTTCAAAATAGCATAATTTTCCATTTTGTATATGCACCACAGTTTGTTTATCCGTTCTTTCACTGATGAGCATTGAGGCTGTCTCCAACTTTTTGTGATTGTAAATAGTGATGCTATGAACATTGGTGTGTATATATCTACTTGTGTTATGGCTTATGTTTCTTGTAGGTAAATACCAAGTAGAGGAATTGCTGGATCATAAGATTTTTCTATTTCCAACCTCTGAGGAAACATCATATAGCTTTACAGAGAGGTTGGACCATTTTGCAATCCCACCAGCAGGGAAAGAGCATCCCAGTCTCTCCACGTAGTTGCCAGTGTTCATTGTCCTCTACTTTTCTGAATTTTGCAGTTATTGCTGTTGTGAGATGATATCTCTTTGTTCTTTTGATCTGCATCTTCTGCATCTTTCTAAAGAAGCTCTGGCAGCACAGTGGTTAAGAATCAGGCTGCAACCTTAAGGTCAGCAGTTCGAAACTACCAACTGTTCTGCGGGAGAAAGATAAGGCGTTCTGCTGCCATAAAGCTTTACAGCCTCGGAAACCCTGTACAGGGTCACTATGGGTCACAATCAACTTGACAGCACTTAATAACAACAACAATGGTTAGTGATTGTGAACATTTCTTCATATGTTTGTTAGCTTCCCAGATATCTTCCTTGGTGAAGTGTCTATTCATGTCCTGTGCCCATTTTTTAACAGGATTATTTGTATTTTATTTGTAGAGGTGGTGTTGTTGTTGTTAGGTGCCATCGAGTGGGTACCAGTTCATAGTGTCCTTATTTACAGCAGAACGAAATAATGCCTGATCCTGGGCCAACCTCATTACTGTTGCCACGCTTGAGTCTATCAATGCTGCCACTTGGCCAATCCATTTCGTTGGGGGTCTTCTTCTTTTTCTCTGACCCTCCACCTTACAAAACATGATATCCTTCTCCAACAACTGCTCCCTCCTGACAATATGACTGAGTATGAGAGAAGAAGTTTGGCCATCTTGGCCTCCAAGGACACTCTGGCTGCACTTCTTCCAAAATGGATCTATTGGTTATTTTGGCAGCCCATGGAACTTTCAATATCCCCCTGCAACACCATAACTCAAAAGTTCTCTGTCAATGTCTGATTGTAGCCATTTCTGTATTACCTTTAGCAAAACTTTACTCGCTTGAGATATCAAAGAGATTGTCCTATGATTTCTGCATTCCGTTGGATCACCTCTCTTTGGAATGGGCACAAATATGGATCTCTTCCAATCAGTTGACCAGATAGCTGTCTTCCAAAATTCTTGGCAGAGATGAGTGAGTGCCTCCTGTGCCACCTCAATTTTTTGAAAGATTTCAATTTTCATTCCATCAATTCCTGGTGACTTGTTCTTTGCCAATTCCTTCAACGTACCTTGGACTTCCTCCCTGAGTATCATTGGCTCTTGATCATATGGTACCTCTTGAAATGGTTGAACATTAACCATTTTCTTTTGGTACAGTGACTCTGTGTATTCTTTCCATC
>NW_006409034.1:164516-166467 GCF_000296735.1 Chrysochloris asiatica | reverse complement strand
ATTAACTGGACTTCCCTGTAGGCACATGAATATTACCCTATCACAGACAGCATTGTACCCATAGAATCCTTCAATATTACAACACAGTAATAAAAACTGACAGACGAGTGGTCAGAATATGAATATATCAACTCACAACGGAAAACTTGAGCGATCCTCTGTAGATTTTTACGAAGGAGTGAAAAATTAAGCTGGTTTTAAGTTAGAGACATATTTTCAATGAGCATTACAAAGCTGATCATGAGGAAGATAATTGTTTTTCTCTCTAAAAAGCAGTGTAGTTGTATCTTTTAAAATTTTTATTGATGTTGAATGAGTATATTTTAAATATATATTTTACACACAATCATTGTTTTCAAACTCAACAATCTATATTTTTAAAAATTTAGATAATTATATCTAAATGATTCTGACTCTGTGTAGGGTGGGGAGGGATTTTATCTGCCTTTCTCAGTTTCTCTTAGTTTCTTTTCACTACCCACGATTACTGACAAAACTGGTGAGTTTATACAGAGCATCGTTGAAGACACTTTATTCAATGACTATTTTATGCATTGTTCATAAGAAAAAACTGTGAGGAAAATATTGTACACATGCTATTTGCCATGGATTGAATCTTATTAGTCACAAACTTAGCACAAAGTATTAGTTTAGGTATTAGCAGTGATTTGTAATCTTGAAAAAACAACAAATAACCAAAAGAAAGAAAGAAAAGAAAAAAACAAAACCAAAAAAATCCTAGATTCTGAAAGACACATGGTTTTCTCCTCAAAGGGATAAAGTCTTATGGAGCATCGAAGCTCTGATTCAGTATTTTGACAACTCTCTTGTTACCCACAAAAACTATTATTTTTCTGTACAGTATAATATATTGTCAAGGTATGGATAAACTTGATTGCTTTCTTAAAGAACCTATACATAAACTAAGAGGAAGTCATTCAAACAAAGTAAAGGAATACAACATGGTTTAAAATCAGGAATTGTGTGTGCCAGGGCTGTATTATTTCATCATATTTCTTCAATCTGCATTCTAAACAAATAATCTAAGAATATGGCTTGTATGAAGAAGAAGGTGGTATCAGGACTGGGGAAGAATCATTATCCAGCTGTGATGTAGACAATACAATCTTGCTTGCTGAAAATGAGGAGAACTTAAAATACTTACTGATGAAGAACATCAAATACCACAGCCTTCATTATGGATAGTATCGCATTGTAAAGAAAACAAAGATCCTTACATCAGGACCAATAAATGATGTCATGAAACATAGAGAAAAGATTGAGTTGTTAGAGAATTAATTTTGCTTGAATGCATAAACAAGACTCATGAAAGCAGCAGTCAAGAAATCAAATGAAGAATTGCATTAGAAAAATGTGCTGCACAAGATTTCTTTAAAGTAGTTCAAGTGTTAAGATATCAGTAAGAGGACTAATGAGTGACTAACTCAATTCATAGTATTTTCAATAGCCTCATAATCATATGAAAGTTGGGCAATGACTAAAGATTGCTTTAGAAGAATTGATGCATTTGAGTTATGGTATTGGAGAATAATATTCAAATTATTATTTTCTCAATCTTATAGCTGAACATAGAATAAACTAATGACTATTTTTATTTGGTAGTAATTGATATAATAAAGGCATATATGAATAAAAAAACCTTTTAAAATTTAATAACAAAACTACTTAAGATTTAAGAGAAATAACAGTGAAAACTTCCCTATAACTCCTTAATCATCTACCAAGGCAAACATAATTCAGAAATTTGTTTAAAAGCCCATATTATTATTATTCCCTAAGGAGCTTTGGCTGTGCAGTGGTCTACTAACCACAAGGTCAGCAGTTGGAATCTCACCAATCTGCTCCAGCAAAGATTAACGTCCTACTTAACGTCTCTGTGAGTCAGGATTGACTCGATATAGTGGGCTTTCTTTGATTTTTGGTATTGTCA
>NW_006409034.1:162633-163810 GCF_000296735.1 Chrysochloris asiatica | reverse complement strand
CACAGCACCATACCTTGCTTTTAATTTATATTTTAAGCATTTGATATAGACTTTCACATTATCCATATCTTCTGCTACATCTAGTTTTTTGTTGTTAGAATGACATATTTTAATTGAGGTGTAATTTACATGGGATGCAATACACCTGTTTTAATCAATAGTTTGCTATATGACGAACGTTTAAAGATGTGCACTTCCAACAACAATCAAGACATAGAACATATTTATCATCCCAAATGTGTCCTGGTCATCCTTGGGACCATTGTCTTTTCTCATGACCCATAATTACTACTTTATTTTATCTCATAGTTTCTATTTTCTATAATATTGTACAAAGGGTAGCATATAATGTATCATCTTTTGTAACTGACTTCACTTAGAATAATACTTATCAACTCTATCATGTGATTTCATGTATAAGCAGCTCTTTTTTATTGCTAAATAATATTTCATTGTATGTTTTACAAATTGCTTAGCCATTCAACATTTGATGAATGAATAATTTCCTTTTTGCATATTATGTGTTAGAGGCCTTTTTGTGTGTACATGTGTTCATTTATCTTGGGTAAATAACCAAAACCAGAATTGTTAAGTCAGTTTTCAATATAGTAGTTTTATTTACAATCCTATTAGTAATGTTATGATAGTTTCACTTATTATCTATCATTGACAGTTTTTAGTGTTCACAAAAATTTATTAGACATTTCAGTGGTTTTGAAACGATATTCAGTATGGTTCTAACTTATATTTACCTTATAACTGATAAATTTATTAATGAAATTATTCACAATTAGGGAAATGTAGGTTAAAAGTAGATTAATTTTTACTTTGCTAAGTTGGAGCAGCAGCGAGACCTTGGAGCGGCAAGATTCAGAGTTCTGGTGTGGTGATGTGGGTTAATGTGCCAGACTCCAAGGCCGTTTAACTGCAAGGAGCAGAAAGCCCCCTCTCTCTCACACGGAGGGCCTGGTGGATTCGAGCTGCTGACCGCAGGGTTCAAAGCCATATTTTTAACCACTATACTACCAGGCCTTCCACCTTCAAGATGGCAGATTGGGTAGACATGTAGTGAGGAGCTCGGTCAACAACAACACGGAATACCGGGCCAAGAAGGCTCATGAGATGGTGTTGGAACTCTGGAACAAATATAAAGGTATGTTTGGAGGATCAGAAGGTT
>NW_006409034.1:133031-139673 GCF_000296735.1 Chrysochloris asiatica | reverse complement strand
TTTACATGATTAAATTTAGTGTGAGAGTGTCTAAATGTAATTTAAATTTTTACTATGGTTATAGCAAATTATCAAGGGAATATATAGAAAATTATTAAAGAACTTCTTATAATAAGATCAAAATTGAGTCATGCACAAAAGGCAAAAACAAGAACTTCAAGGTCTAGAGCATGAGGTTCCCCTTGGGGCTTTACCAACCAAGGAGACACTCATTGTTGCTTTGCTAAACAATGAGCTTTTCATGCTTAGGGTCTCTTGCTGTTCTGTTCCTTGATAGCATGGTTTTCGCCAGACACCTAACAACAATAGCAACAATCAGTTGGAAAATAGGTAAACTGTAACCCATAAACCCTGCTAAGTGATATTTTGCACACACATCTGTCCTGATACTTGGTTGTCTTATTCCATACAATCTGAAGCATATGTGGCAGATATGAGCAACTCCATCATGGTATTTTAACTCATGTTTTACAGCATGATTAAACTCTTAACACTCTGTTTGCAAGCTCACTTACTTTATGGCCTCACTTTCTTTTCCTTTTTAACTCATATATTAATCTATCATACTTTGGACATATTGTCAGGAGGTACAGTTGCTGGAGAAGGATATCATGTTTGGTAAGGTGGAGGGTCAGAGAAAAAGAGGAAAAGCCCCAGAGAGATGCACTGGCAATATGGCAGCATCAATGGGCCTAAGCATTGCAACAATTGTGAGGACCAGGCAGTGTTTCATTCTGTTTGCTATGAGTCGGTACCAACTCAATGGCACCTAACAACAACAGCAACATATTAATTGTCATTGGTGGTGGTGATGGTGGTAAGTGCTATGGAGTTGGTTCTGACCCATAGTGACCCTGTATAGGGCTTTGAGGAGCAGCTAATGACCTTGAACCACCAACTTTGTAGTTCAAACCAAGTTTGCATTATTATATAGTTTTACATCAACACAGTCTATATTTAATGTTTTAGCTTGGTCCAATCATAAGGAAAAGACAGAAGCTTTATTTGTGACTACTTGATTTTGTAAGAAATTTAAATGGTTTAAAAGTGTGATTTGTTCATGGAGTCATTACAGAGGCTTAATATTATTAAAAGCCAGATGGTGGCATATTTTGCATGCCTAGTAGGAAAAAAATCATTTCCTAGTGGAAACATTTTTAAGTGGTTTTGGTTGCCTCCCCTTAATTATCAATTCAAATAACCTTGGAGTTGAAAAAAAATAATAAAATCTTACTTCACATGTTACAAGCATATTGCTATCACAAAATGTGTTTGAAGTACTTGGCAGGACGTTTCTAGGTATAGTAACTTGATCTGTATTTATTACACATTTCTTTAATATTGGACTCTTGGTGTGGCACTGGGGGTTAATGCATTTGACTGGAAAGTCAGCAGTTAAAGATCACCCTTGAAACCCTATACAGGGTCACTAAGGGTTGGAACCAATTTGATGGCACTTAACAACAACAACAACAATAACAACTATTTGATATTTAAGTCCAAATTGGAAAATATCTCAATAGCATTGCTAGAAAAATAGCAATGCCTAGATATATTTCTCAAAAATTACAACTATCTTTTGAAGTTTTTGCATTTGCTATGTTACTTTATTAACAGTTATTTTGTAATTTGTTATTATTTGTATTATGCAGCAACATATTCTGAAATTCAATTTTCAAGGAACAATATTGTAAATGAAAACTTAGATAAACTTGAATAGAAAAGAAGTTTGTTTTGTAAGCATTTAAATGAAATTCTAAGAATATCTTAGTTCAAAGATTGTATGTATTTATCAATGTCATAAATATGTCATTTATAAGCAAAATATATAACTTTGAAAATCTCAAATTTTCTTAGATCGCTGTTATAGACAGGATGCAAGAAACCTATGAAATTGCTTTGTCGCTGTTTTATTGTTATTGTTAGGTAGCCTTCAGTTGGCTGACACTCATGAAGACCCTATGTTCAGATCAACAAAATACTTATGATCCTGTGCCATTCTAACAACTACCGTTATTTTTAGGCTGTTATTGCTGCCAATTTGTCAGTTCATCTCATTGGAATTCTTTCTTTTTTTCTCTGACACTTGACTAAGGCAAGCATGATGTCCTTCGCAAAAGTTTTGTCTTTCCTGCAACATGCAGAAAGTATGAGAGATGAAGTCTTGTCATCATCACTTCCAAGAATTAATCGTTCATATTTCTTCCAAAACAGATGTAGTCTTTTTTTTTCTGACAGTCCATGACACTTATTTAGAAAGAAAAACACAAGAACAAAAACTAGTTTAAGTTAATACTACCCAATAATAAAAACCAATAAGCTGTTTTTCCACACTATAACTTGGATGAAGTCCAAAATAATTGCAAGGTTGGTGGTTCAAGCTCACCAATTGCTCTTTGGAAGCCCTATTTAGCATCCTTATGGGTCGGAAATGACTTGATGGCACTTAAAAAAACAAATCTTATATAGCTAGATGGCTGTCTTTTAGTGAATTTCTATTCATTGCAACTTTATAATACTGTAGCATCAGCACTAGACTGCAGCACTAGACCACAAGGTCTGCAGTTTTTCCTTCAAATTGCTCCTTGGAATTCCTACACAGAGTTACTATGAGTCAGAACCAACTCAGTGGAACTTAACAGGAACAATAATGGTTGCCCAATTCTGCACAATCTTATGATCATTGACATGTTCAAAGATACACTTGGATATTATGCAGATCCATTCTACTAAGGGTCTCTCTCACACTTCCTGGCTCTATACTTTACCAAGCATAATGTTTGCCTCCAGCTATTAATCCCTCCTGATGACAGGTCCAAAGCATGTAATTTGGACAATGTTCTTCCGTGATCCATAATATTCTCATTGGCTAACATTCAGAAGTACATCTTGAGGCCTTTTTCATATTTTGTCTTAATTTGGAATCTTAACTGAAAGCTGTAACTCTGCTAGTATTTGAAATACCAATGACGTAGCTTGCAGTATTATAGCAACATGCAAGCCACCAAAATACAGAGTATAATAAATTGACAGACAGAATATTGTACCAAATTTACTTTTCTATAATCATTGATCAATGAAATAGAAGAGAAGATCATGAGTGTAATAAATTATTAGGGAATGCTTTTATATATTAACTAGTTTTCTAGGATAGAAGTTTTATCTTATTTAATATTTACACAACTGACTTTCATTATTTGTAGATATAATTTTAGTAAATATGTCTCTGGCCTAAAACTTAATTCTAACCTGAAAATCAAAACTCATAATACTTTCCTGGTCATTTTTACAAAGGGACATACACAAAGTAGTTAAATTTTTTTAGTTGTCCCTCACTCACATTCCTATCTGAAGTTAAACAAAGTGATGCTCTGCCTTTTAGTTTCTGCTTTCATTCTAAAAACCAGTGTCATTTTTGACTGTTAGTTCCATATTTTTTTGCAATTTTGTACTTTTTGTTGCTTATTTTGTTGTTTAAAATAGGACTCACGTATAGTGCTAGGTAGCTTCCTAAAACCAATAAAGGTATGGTGTACATTACGCAAAAAACAGATGTGTTGGATAACTTTACTCAGAAATTAATTATAGTTGATTTGACTTCAATGCTTATGAAACAAAACTATATATAAATATGTTTTTAAGCACACCTAAAAATGTTTATGTGGTGACTTGTTGATAAATATTTTGCTACTAGAGACTGACAAGAACCTAACCCTATATTTCCCTTTGGAATATTTAATGGTTCAATTACAATATTTCAATATTCATGGCAGTTTTGAAGAAAGTCATCATGACAAGCTGCAAAAACAGGATAGAAAGCATATCTGACTTTCTCTGGCTTCACAAGGAAGAAGGAAAATCAACTCAAAATGAGCATAAGTTAGATTCATATGAAGCAGGTAGTAGACATATCTCCATCTACAATCTTTTTTACCCTATTGTGACAACAATCATCCATCCCACAACACAGGCTAATTAACATCTGGTTTGGATAAGCCAGTTTAAGTGAACTGGGTACAATTAAGGATCAGAAATAACTCAAGATATAGCAGTCCTCCAATCAGGACCACCTCTTCTCTGCTTTACTGCAGGCATACCTCCCTCTTGTCTTTGGCCTCTCAAACATATGGCCTGTTGATCTCTTTCCAGCTTGAGCAAGTGTTATAAAGCTCCTTGAACTTGTCTGTAAATGGCCAAGGGGAAAAGTGTGCAAGTTCACTTCCTACTATAGACAATCATCTTTAAAGAATGGACTTAGAAGCTTACAGCTTCTTCACCACTGCCTCTGCTGCCACTGCTTTTCCAGCTAAGGATCTCACACTTCACTCATGATCTTCTTTCTTGATGGTCCTGGGATCATCTGTAATGCTTCTGAAATGGTGCCTTTTAAACCTAGCAGTCTGGTAAAACTAACCAATTCTGGTGCTGCAGTCCTATTTGCATGATTGTATCCAACCAATTGGTGGAAATTAAGAAGACTTTGGATAGGGAAGCCATGTCAAGTAATTTCACAGTTCAACAAAATGAAAATTTCTGTATAATAAATGTTTACAAAATAGGAATTTAATAAAAAAAATTGATGAACATAACAGCTGAGGTTCAAACTTTAATATCTCTGAAAACTTTGAGTTATGTGGTATTGTGGATTAATATACTCTACTGAAACGTAAGTTTGAACTGTAAGGTCTGTGGTTCAAACTCACCAGCCACTTCTCAGAAACCATATACAAGGTAGCTATGAGTTGAACCCAATTTGACAGCATTTAACAACAACATTTATATTTGTGTTGTTGTTATTAGTTACCCTGGTGTCAATTCTGACTCACTGAGACCCTGTACAGTGTTTCTGAGGAGCAGCTGGCGGGATTCAACCTTAAACATTGTGGATCACCATGTAGAGTTTACCATCCAGTGCCATGCCATGTAAATTTTAAATAGTAATTTTACTTATTCACATTTAGTTTCAAAGTAAGTATTTGCAAATAGTTTTTACCTTATTATCTTTATTTTGCCTTCATATGCATATACCTAATATAACTTGGACCAGTAAACAACATTCCTATCAATGGAGAAAAGATTGAAGTTGTCAATTCATTCTTCTTGAATCAACTATCAACACTCATGGAAGCAGCAGTCAAGAAATAAAATGACATTGCATTAGGCCAATCTGCTGCACGAGACCTTTTTAAAGCGTTGAAGAGCAAAGATGTGAGCTTGAAGACTAAGGTGTGCCTGACGCAAGGTGTTTTTAATAACCTCATATGCATGCGAAAGCTGGACAGTGAATAAGGAAGACCGTATAAGAATTAATGCATTTGTGTTATGGTGTTGGAGAGGAATATTGAAAGTGTCATGGGCTTCCAAAAGAACCAATAGATCCATTTTAGAAGAAGTGCAGCCAGAGTGTTCCTTGGAGGCCAAGATGGCCAAATATCGTCTTTCATACTTCAGACCTATTGTCAGGAGGGACCAGATGCTGGAAAAGGATATCATGTTTGATAAGTTGGAGGGTCAGAGAAAAAGAGGAAGACCCCCAACGAGATGGATAAGGTTTCCGAGGCTGTAAATCTTTACGGGAGCAGAACGCCTCATCTTTCTCCTGTGGAACCGCTGGTAGTTTCAAATTGCTAACTTTGAGGTTGCAGCCTGACTCATAACCACTAGGGTACCAGAACTCCTTTCTTCTATAGTCTTCCTTATTCAACCGATCAGCTTTCACATGCATATGAGATTATTGAAAAAAACATGGCTTGTGTCAGGTATACCTTAATCCTCAAACTGACATTTTCTTCAACACTAAAAAGGTCTTGTGCAGTAGATTTCCCTAATGCAATATATCATTTGATTTCTTGACTGCTGCTTCCATGAGTGTTGAGAGTTGATCCAAGAAGAATGAAATCCTTGTCAACTTTAGTCTTTTCTCCTTTGATAAGAATGTTGTTTATTGGTCCACTGGTGAGGATTTTTGTTTTTTTTACATTGAGATGCAATCCATACCAAAGACTGTATTCTTTAATCTTCATCAGTAAGTATTTTAAATCCTCTTCAAAGTTAGCAAGCAAGGTTATATAATTTGCATATTGTTGTTGTTGTCAGGGATCATTGAGTCAGAGCCAACTCAGAGAGACTCCATGCACAGAAGAATGAAACAATGTCCAATCCTGGGCCAACCTCACCACCGCTGCCACACTTGACCCCATCAATGATGCCACCTGGCCGATCCATCTCGTTGGGGGTCTTCCTCTTTTTCTCTGACCCTCCATCTTATTCAGCATGACATCCTTCTCCAGCGACTGTTCTCTCCTGACAATATGTCCAAAGTATAAGAGACGAAGCTTAGCCATCCTAGCCTCCAAGGAGCTCTCTGGCTGCACTTCTTCCAAAATAGATCTATTGATTATTTTGGCAGTCTATGGCACTTTTAGTATTCTCCTCCAACATGACAACTCAAAGGTATCAATTCTTCTATGGTCTTCCTTATTAATTGTCCAGCTTTCGCATCTATATGAGGTTATTGAAAATACCATGGCTTGGGTCAGGCGCACTTTAGTCCTCAAGCTGACATCTCTGCTCTTCAGTACTTTAAAAAGTTCCTGTGCAGCAGATTTGCCCAATGAAATAAGTCATCTTATCTCTTGAATG
>NW_006409034.1:129290-131459 GCF_000296735.1 Chrysochloris asiatica | reverse complement strand
GCAGGTTGTTATTGAGTTTTCCTTCAATCCTGATGCCACATTTTTCTTCATATACCCCAGCTTCTAGGATTATTTGCTCAGCATACTGGTTGAATAAGTATGGTGAAAGAATGCAACCCTGGTGCACATTTTTGCTAATTTTAAACCAATCAGTGTTCCTGTGTTCAGTTCAAATACCATCTACTTTTGTCCTTGTTGTATTTGACAAGACAACCACATTATCTGATGTCTTTGTTCAAGTTTTCTAGTAGCTTCAGTTTACACTGATGGAAAAATACTACAGATTCATGGTTTCTGAAGCCCTGCATGTTTTGGTCATGGTTCTGATCCCTCTGGCCATTTTTATGCTACATTGTCTTTTTATGTTCCTCGAACAAGACCAGCATTCTTTTAGTTCAGAAACTTGGGAGTATCTTTTGTCTAAAATACTATTTTTTCATGCATGAATGAATAATACACTTTTTTATTTTCTTCAGCTCTCTTCAAATGTCACTTTTAATGATCTCTATAAGGGAAACATTGTACTTTGAAATGCAAGGTTGGTGGTTAAAAACACCAGCCATTCAGCTGTAGAAAGATGAGGCTATTTGCTTTCCTAAAGATTTGCAGCCTTTGAAACTCTGTACAGGTTACTATGGAAACCTAAATGAAAGCACACAACAACAAAAGCATATGTAAAACAGAAAATCACTCCCATCCTGATATACATCACCTCCTCCAATAATTGCACTTAATATGAATAAGCAGTACTGCTAGCCATCCACGTCTCCACCCGGGTTCACAGTGGCTTATTGAATGTAGTTGGACTTAGCTCACAACTTCTTTGCTGTTCTTTTCCCCCTTTTCCCCTTATTGGTGATCAAAATGGTCACAAGCCAGATCACCTGCCTGCTCATTTATTCCCCTGAGTCTCAATCTTGAAAGGGAGTTTGCTCTGTGGGGTCCCGACCACTTGCCTTGATACCCCCCTGGGTGAACAGCTTACTTGTTCTTGTAGTAATCAATCAGACTGCCATTTTTGGTTCAGATTTTTCCTCCCAATCTTTCTTTCACGAAGTATCTTCTGTTGTTCTGGATGCTCCAAGCTGGTCTACTCAACCTTTCCAGTGGAAATAGCCTACCTCAGATGATTCTGGATGGGGTTCTGAATTCCATCTATGGTCTTATGCAATGTAAAGGCTCCACAGGAAGCCTCTTTCAATGGGCAATTTCTAGCGCCCTTTAAGGTATTCCAATCAGTTTTAGGCTGAAGATGGACTTTCAAGCTTTCTGTAGTGATATTCTGGCTATTCCTTTCTCCCTACATCTAGTGTTTAGTTTACAATGGTAAGCAAGGGAAACAAAGATTCAGAAGACAATCAAGCATCTTAACATTATTCACCTCATTTACCTCTTCAAACCATGCCTCAATCCCTGTATCCCAGAGCCCTGTTGTTCCAAGGTTGTGCATACCTCATCGTTTACCTCTGTCCCACTTAGCCCATGTGAACTTGCCTAACAGTTCTACCATCAGCCTTGTTCTTCCATTCCCCTCCCCCTTTTTGTGTATATCCACTCCCTCCCCACCAGCACCCAAGCTATCCTGTGTTACTGTGTCTATTCCTTACCTTGTGCTCTATCTTCTCCTCCCTCCCTCTCTTCCTCTCATCCCATGCATCCTGGAGATCAGTATATATATAGCTAAAGCAAATGGAAGAATTGAAGAGGTCCAAGAGCTGAACAGAAAATTTCAAAGATCAGCTCGAGAAGATAGAATCAAATACTATAATAAAATATGCAAAGATTTAGAATTAGAAAACCAAAAAGGAAGAACACAGTCAGCATTTCTCAAGCTGGAGGAAATGAAGAAAAAATTCAAATCTCGACTTTTGTTATTGAAAGATTTTCTGGGCAAATTATTGAATGATGCAGAATGCATCAATAAAAGATGGAAGGAATACACATAGTCATTGTACCAAAGGGAAATGATTAATGTTCAATTATTTCAAGAGGTACCATATGAACAAGAGCCAATGATACTCACGGAGTGAGTCCAAAGTGCATTGAAAGAATTGGCAAAGAAAAACGCACCAAGAATTGATGGAATAAAAATTGAAATATTTCAATAAAGTGAGGCAGCACAAGAGACACTCACTCATCTTTGCCAAGAAATTTGGAAAACAACTATCT
>NW_006409034.1:118274-128505 GCF_000296735.1 Chrysochloris asiatica | reverse complement strand
CTGCCAAAAGAACTAATAGATTTGTTTTGGAAGAAGTGCAGCCAAAGTGCTCCTTGTAGGCCAGGATGGCTAATATTTCGTCTCTTATACTTTGGACATATTGTCAGGAGGGAACAGTCGCTGGAGAAGGATGTCATGCTGGGCAAGATGGAAGAAAAAAGAGGAAGACCCCCAACGAGATGGATCATCCAGGTGGCATCATTGATGGCTTCAAGTGTGGCAGCAGTAGTGAGGTTGGCCCAGGATAGGACATTGAGTCGGTTCCAACTCGATGGCACCTGACAACAACAACAGGGAAGTCTAGTTAATACCATTATTAGTCAAATTTAGGCACCAATGACTAAAGCCAGTGAGGATGAAATTGAAGAATTCTACTAACTTTTTCAATTTTATATTGATCAAACATGCAATCAAGATGTATTGATCATAACGGGTGATTGGAAAGCAGAGGTTGGAGACAAAGAAGAAGGATCAATAGTTGGAAAATATGGCCTTGGTAATAGAAATTATGCTGGAGATCACATGATAGAATGCTATAAAACTAATGGTTTGTTAATTTCAAACACTTTTTTTAGATTGCATGAAAGATGTCTATATACACATGGACCTCACCAGATGAAATACATAGAAATCGAGTTGACTACATCTTTGAAAAAAGATGATGGTAAGGCTCCATATCATCAGCCAAAACATGGCCAGGGGGAGATTGTGGAACAGACCATCAATTGCTCATACGCAAATTAAAAATGAATTTGAAGAAAATGAAAACAAGTCCATGAGATCCAAACTATGATCTTGAATATATCTCACCTGAATTTAGAGATCATCTGAAGAACAGATTTGATACATTAAACAGTAAAAACTGAAGACCAGAAGAGTTATGGATGGCATCAAGAACATCATACATGAAGAAAGAAAAATGTCATTGAGAAGACAAGAAAAAAGGAAAAGGTCAAAATGGATGTCAGAAGAGCCACTGAAACTTGCTCTCCAGTGTAGAGATGTTAAACAAATTGAAGAAATCAGGAGGTACAAAAGCTGAACAGAAAATTTTAAAGGTCTGCTTGAGAAGACAAAATCAAATATTATAACAAAATGTGCAAAGATCTGGAGTGAAAAAAAAAAAAAAACAAGGAAGAACACACTCAGTATTTCTCAAGCTGAGGTTACTGAAAAAAAAAAAAAAAATTCAAGCCTCGTCTTTAGTAATTGAAATATTCTCCAGGCAAATTATTTAATAATGCAGAAAGCATCAAAAGAAGATGATAGGAATACACAAAGTCACTGTACCAAAAGCAAATGGTCGATGATCAACCATTTCAAGAGGTCATATGATCTCTTTAAGTATAGGTGTCCTGGTGTAGCTGTATGTTAAGCACTTGAGTGCAAGGTCATTTTGAGCCTCAAGGCCATATTAAACCACAAGACCAGCAGTACAAACCTATAAGTAGCACCTTGGAAACCCTTTCCAGTGTCTCTATGAGTTGGAACCACCTTGACAGATGTTTACCTGTGCTTTATTGAATAAGCAAAGGCTTTCAATTGTGTTGATCATGAGAAGCTATGGGCAGTATTGGAAAGCATAAGTATTCCGGAACACTTAATTCTGCTCATAAGGAATCTGTATATGGACCGAAAGGCAGTTGTTTGAACAGAACCTGGGCATATGGTCAAGAACTAATGACACTGAAGGAAGAACCCCAAGGTGCATTGAAGGAATTGGCAAAGAACAAGGCACCAGATTGAAATCTTTCAAGAAAGTGAGGCAGTACAGGAAGCACTCACTCATCTTATGCCAAGAAATTTGGAAGACAACTATCTGGCCAACTGATTGGAAAAGATTCATATTTGTGCCCATTTCAAAGAGACGTGCTTCAACAGAATATGGAAATCTTCGGACAATATCTTTGATATTCCATGTGAGTAAAGTTTTACTAGCGGTAATACAGAAATGGCTACAAGTATACATTGATAAACTTCCAGAGGTTCAAGCCACATTCAGAAGAGGCCATGGAACAAGGGATATCATTGTTGATGTCTGATGGATCTTGACTGAAAACAGAGAATATCAGAAAGATGTTTACTTATGCTTCATTGACTATGCAAAGGCTTTCAATTTTGTGAACCATGACAAGCTATGGACAATATTGGGAAGTATGAGTTTTTTTGAACACTTAATTGTGCTCATGAAGAATCTGTATATGGACCGTGAGGCAGTTGTTCAAACAGAACATGGGAATACTGAATCATTTAAAATTATTAAATGTACAACAGGGCATTCTTTCACCATACTTATTCAACCTGTATGTTGAGCAAATAATCCAAGAAGCTGGATTATATGAAGAGAAACATGGCATCAGGATTGGAGAAAGACTCATTAACAACCTGGGAAATGCAGATGATAAAACCTTGTTTGCTGAAAGCAAAGAAGACTTAACATATTTACTGATGAAGAAATATATTAAAGAACACAGCGTTTGATATAGATTGCATCTCAATGTAAAGAAACCAGAAATCCTCACCACTGGACCAATAAGCAGCATTTTTATCAATGGAGAAATGTTTGAAGTTATCAAGGACTTCATTTTTCTCAGATTAACCATCAACAATCATGGAAGCAGCAGTCAAGAGCTCAGGCGACGCATTGCATTAGTCAAATCTGTTGCGCAAGACTTTTTTAAAGTGTTGATGAACAAAGATGTTAGCTTGAAGACTAAGGTGCACCTGAGCCAAGCCATTATATTTTCAATAACCTCATATGCATGTGAAAGCTGGACAGTGAATAAGGAAGACCCATAGAAGAACTGATTAGTTTGAGTTATGGTGTTACAGGAGAATATGACAATCAATACCTTGGGTTGACAAACAAACAAACTAATCTGTGTTGGAAGAAGTGCAACAGAGTGCTCCTTGGAAGTCAGGATGACCAAACCTTGTTTTTCATACTTCAGATATATTGTAAGGAGGAACCAGTCACTGGAAAAGGATATCATATTTGGTAAGTTGGAGGGTCAGAGAAAAAAGAAGAAGAACCCTAGTGAGATGGATTGACAAAGTGGCATCATCAATGGGCTGAAGCATGGAAACAATTGTGCTATTAGCCCAGGACCACACAGTTTTTCCTACTGTTGTGCATAGGGTAGCTATGAGTCAGTACCAACTGTATGGTACCTAACAACAACATAGACATATTTTGGAGAAAAAAGCTGTGAAGATTATTTTACATGAAGAAAATCTATAGTTAAGAAATTTTAAAGAAGTTACGCAGAATGGAAGAAAATTATTTAAAGTGAAAATTGAATCTTCTCAAAGCAATGAAGTCTGGTGGAAATGGTGAGGATATGAGTAAATAGAAAGTAATTTATTTCTTATTTTTATTAATTTGTAAAAGTCAGTAGTGTAAAGTAGCAATAATGGCACCATATCATCTAGGTTTTTGTTTTGTTTTGTTTTAATTTACATGCAAGTACATTGCATGCTAATAGTATCATGAAGGATAAGATGAAGCAAATATGAGTTTTTAGTTGACGTTTATTATACATAGAGCCTTATAATGAATACTATTTTAAGGTTGATTTTGTAAGTTCAAGAAGAATATTGTTAACCCTGGATATACCTTTAAGAAACTAAAATGAAAGGGACATGTTCAGTAAGCTCAGACCAAAAAAAAAAGAAAAAAAAATGGATAATGACAAATTGGCAAAATTATATCTGGAACAAATGGGGAAAAGGACAAAAAGCAGATAGGATTAATGATAATTTTTAAAAGCTTGTCTGTATAGAATAACTACAATGATCGTAAGTAACAATAACTTACAGAACTGAACAGAAGACTCCAAAGAGCAGCTTAAGAAACAAGATTAACAATTACACTGATATGAACAGAAACCTTGAATTAGAAACTCAAACTGGAAAAACACTAATGACATTTCCCATGCTTAAAAAATTATAGATAAAATTGAAGTCTTGAGTTGCAATATTGAAAGATTCTATGGGCAAAAAAACCCCAAAAAAACAAAACCCACAACTGACTAAGAACCCATTAAATGGTGTGGAATGAAAGAAATACCTGTGGCTGTTAGATAGATCTTGGCTGAAATGAGAGAATACAAGAAAGATATTTACCTGTGATTTCCTATCAACAGTCATTAGATGTTTTATAATACTGCAAAAGTGGAAATTCCAGAACACATAATTGTGCTCATGAATAACCTGTACATAGAACAAAAGGCAGTCATTTCAACAGAACAAAGGAATACTTTCTCATTTAAAAATGGAAAAATAGAGTGACAGGTTTGATCTTCGATCATTTATCTGTCATTTTGTCAGAATGTGGTAGCTCACATATTGATGTGATGCTGCAAGCTATACCACCAGTATTTTAAGTGTCAGCATGGTCACCCATGGTGGAGAGGTTTCAGCAGAGTTTCCTGACTAAGACTGTTAAGAAGCAAAGGCAAACGACTTCTGGATGTTTAGCCACTAAAATGACATGAATAGCAGAGGAAACATGAATATTACCAGAATACTGTCAAAAACAGTGCCAGAAGATGAGCTCTTCAGGTTGGGATGCACCCAGAATGTGACAGGGGATGAAATGCCTCCTCAATATAGTTGTCATTGTTAAGTGCCGTGAAGTCTGTTCCAACTAATTGCAACTCTATATAGGATTTCCAAAGAGCAACTGGTGAGCTTGAACCAGCAACTTTGTGATTCAAGCCGACCTTGCAGTCCAGTACATTAACCCATAGTACCTCAATGTAAAGATCACCATAATGATGCAAATGGAATTAAGCTTTCAGAACCTTTCTTTGCTGATGGGGTACAGCTCAAAATGAGGAGAAACTACTGCAAAAATAAATAATTGAACATGGAATATACGAAGTATGAATCTAGAAAAACTGAAAGTGCTCCAAATTGAAACAACACATATAAAGATCAATATTCTAGGCATTAGTAAGTTGAAATGGACTGGTACTGGCCAATTTGAATATGAAAATCATATGGTTCACTATGCCAGGATCCAAAAATTCAAGAAGAATGGCATAATGTTCATTATCTAAAAGAACATTTTAAGAATTCTCTTGAAGTGCAAGATTATCTGTGATAGGACAATATTCATTTGCCTACAAGACAGGCCAGTTGATTGTATTAGTATTCAAATTTATGAAAGTTTTTGTTAGAAGCATATCTGAACATGTTAGGTGGGAAAGAAGAGGAAGACTTCCAACTAATGGGTTGGCACAGTGGCAGCATTAATGGGCTAGAGTGAAAGAACAATTGTGAGGATGGTATAGAACTGGGCGTATTTGGTTCTGTTGTGCATAGGGACTCTAGATTTGGCACCTACTGAACAGCAGCTAACAACAACAACAATATACAGATAACATAATCTACCTTGCTGAAAATCTTCCTTGCTGAAAATAAAAACGGCTTGAAGATCAACTACAGCTTATATTAAGAATTACATCTGCAGCCTTGTTTTATGCCAGTGCCTTCATATGCTACCTCTTGAAATGGTTGAAAATGAATCATTGCTTTGTGGTACAGTGAGCTGTGTATAGCCTCCATCTTCATTTGATGCTTTCTGCATCAGTCTGTATTTTTCCCTTCAATATTCCAAGTTGAAGCTTGAAGGTTTTCTTCAGTTCTTTCAGCTTGAGAAATGCTGAGCATGTTCTTCCCTTTTGAGTTTTCTAACTACATGTCTTTGCACATTTCATTAATTAAGAAAACTTTGAAATACAGAGCTACCCAAAAAGTAAAAAAAAAAAAAACCCAACAGCTCTACAATATCATCAATAACTATCTATCTATCTATCTATCTATCTATCTATCTATCTATCTATCTATCTATCTATCTATAGATAGATATAGATATATATGTATGTATGTATGTGTATATATATATATTATATATGTTATTGTTGTTATCAAGTGCCGTTAAGTGGATTCTGACCCATAGTGAACTTGTATAGGGTTTCCAGAAAGCAGCTGGTGAGCTTGAACCTCCAGCCTTGCAGTTCAAATGGCTTTGCAGTCTGTTGCACTAACCTACAGTGCCACACCAGGACTCTAATATATATATATATATATCTTCTATATAAAGACAAAACAAATGAAATTTTTGTTGTTAAGTACTGTCCAGTCAGTTCTGAATCATTGTTGTTAGGCACTGTCAAGTAAGTACCAACCCACAACAATCCTATGCAAAACAGAACAAAATACAGTCTGGTCCTGCACCAATCTCACAACCATTGCTACACTTGAGCATATTGCTGCTGCCACTGTCCAATCCATCTTGTAGGAGTCTTTTTCTTTTTAGCTCATGCTCCACTTTACCAAGCATGATGCACTTCTCCAAGAACTGGTCCCTCCTGAAAATACTTCAGAAGTATGAGAAACAAAGTTTGGCCATCATGGCTTCTAAGGAGAATTCTGAATGTACTTCTTCCAACACAGAGTTGTTTCTTCCTCTGGCAGTCCATGGCACCACCATAACTCAAATGCATCAATTCTTCTATGATCTTCCTTCTACATTGTCCAAACTTTACATGTATAAGATGTTATTGAAAATAGTATGGTTTGGGTCAGGTGAGGTGTCCTCAAACTGACAGCTTTGCTCTTTAACACTATAAAGAGTTCACTGATGAAGGGCATTTTCTATTGAACTGGACTTATTCTTAGTTTGTTTCCCAATCTCTGGTGTATTTTAGAAATAGGCAGCTAAAGTAAAATAAAAATAATATATTTTCACTTAATTTTTTAAAGAGAATACTAATGAAAATAGTCCATAGCTTGGGGAGAAAAAAAAAATAAGTGAAGTTAGGATAATTTTATTATGATGATTATTTTCATCTATCTGAGGCTGGAATATATAAAGAAGCAAAATGAGTGAAGTTTATATGTATATACAAAGATAAATTTGTATCAAGGAAATGGCACATAGTTGTGTTGTTGTTGTTAGGTGAAATCAGGTTTGTTCCAATACATAATGACCCAATGCACAACAGAGAATAAAAGAGTGCCTAGGCCTACACCATTATCACAATTGTTATTATGTGTGAGCATTCTGGCTGTACTTCTTCCAAGCAGATTTGCTTGTTCTTTTGGTGATTTCAATATTCTTTACCAACACTGTAATTCAAACACATTGATTCTCCCATGGTCTTCCCAACTTTGTCCAAGTTTCGCAGGCATATATGGAAACTGAAAATATCAAGAATGATTTTGATAGGGTGCATCTATGTCTTGAAACTGATATCTTTTCTGTTGAACACATTAAAGAGATCTTTTGCATCAGATTTTCCTAAAGCAATACATTATTGGATTTCTTTACTGTTGATTTCATCTGATTGATGTGGATGCAAGCAAAAGTATTTGATGAATACAACCCCTCCCCCATTTTTTCCATCATATTATTTATTTGTCCAGTTGGGAGGATTTTTGCTTTCTTTATGTTGAGGTGCAATTCATACCGAAGACTATAGTCTTTGATCTTCATCTGTATTTTATGGCCTCTTCACTTTCAGCAAGCCAGGTGGCATCAGCTACATACTGAAGGTTGTTAATGAGTCACACATTTGTAGATGTGGACAATCCTCAAATTCGTGGATAAGATGTCAGGATTGTGACTTCTGTATCATACAGTAACAGGATTGATAGACCAAAATCAGCAGGCCAGATGGCAGGTAGGTAGGTTAGACAGTTAAGATCGTGGACTAATGATACCTACCTACTTCAGCAGACTATAGAATAGACCACTGGCTCAAGTTAGTCCTGAGGAACCTTCCTTTCAACAATTTGGTTTTCATAGCGGATAGCACCATAGAAGTGCCTACATAATATTAGATCTCATCATGGGGAATGACTACATTATACCTATCATGCAACTGAGAATCCTGGCCCAGACAAGTTGATAGAACACCTTAAAAATTGCATCATTTTTTAAAAAATACAAATGAATTAATATTTATTGTTAAATTCTTTGAGTAAAGATGATTTTGTATTTCTAATTGCTTAAGAAAATAATAAAAGCCAAGATATGTTATGTTGAACTATACACACACATATATATTTCCAATTTCTTTGAGATGATAAATAAAGTCAAGGGAGAAAAAACCACTATGGAGCTTTCATTTAGACATTTTACCTTAATGAAATAGATCAGATAATATAACAAAGATAAAAAATGATAAGAAAAATGATTCATGAGCTAAATGTGATTTTTCACTTAGAACATCCATTTATTACACACACACACACACACAAAACCCCACTGCCATGGAGTAGATTCTGATGCATAGCAATCCTATATATGGTTTCTCAGATTGTAAATATTTATGGGTGGGAGCAGACAGATTCATATTTGTTTTGCAAGCTGTTAGTGGATTTGAACCACAAATATTTCAGAAAGCAGCCCACTGCCTAAAATAAGGAAATACAAACCAGGAAAACAAAAGAGCATTGAGAGTCACTGCATTTAATCTATAAATTGCTCGAACTCTCTATGGGACTATTAGTTCATAGCCCATGATATAATGAAATAAATAAAATATAATAAAACTAGTAAGATTAATATACTTCTTGTAAAGCTTTTCAGATATTTTGTTCACTATAAATGCATTAATATCCTTCAGTTAGTCAAATATCTTGGTTACATTGTTTGACTGCAGCAATCTGAGAAGGGGGTAAGAAAGTCTAAATCCTCCAGACAACTCTATCTCTTATAGATTTTTGGTCAATGCTGGCATGTCCTTCCATAAACGCATGGTAGTGAGTGAGGAGACACTGCAGATGAAGGATAAACTGTCAGGATTTTCAACATGAACTGATCCAAAAGATGATTTTTCAGTGAACAGTATGAAAAAACTCTCCCCTAGAGCCAAAATAACTCTGTTACATTTATATGTCTTGCTGAATAGATGACTGACATTTGTGACAGGATAGCGTTTGTTACAGCCAGAAACATGAATCTTCAATGTTATTTTTCCATATTTATATGAGTAATGGTCAAATGGCAAGATTTAGAAGACAATTTAACAGTCCACTTTGTCACAAAAGCATTCATTTGAAAAGACTTTTACTTTCTTAAACAAAGTTGACAAGACTTTCTTGTCAAAAGGTTGACAGCAACAACAATGGAAAGTTTACTCAGATCTAATCTCAAATATGTACATTATTTAACAATTCCAGTTTCTGAACCATGATTTGTGATTATGGCTTTCAGTAAAATTCTCCACATTGTTTCACTAAAAATGTACATAAATTGACTAATTTTCAAGACATATATGTTAATAATGACTGAAGTGTGTAATTTGGCATTATGCCAGCAAAATGCATGTTTATATTTTTCCCTGCAGTAGGAAGAACAATTTGGAAATGTTTATGGATTATTTTTTTCCTTATTATGTATATAAATCATGTCTAACAAAGAATTTGCTTGAACTGTTCCACTGTCCCTATTTTACTTTAATGAAAGATCAATTTAGCAAAACAGTAATATACCTTAAGGTCATTATAAACAGACAGTAAATAATGCCACTCACAAATCAAACATCAAGCACACTGATTCACATGAAATTCAGGCTATATTTACCATGCAATAATCAATATATCTAAATTTAGAGTTACTCTATAATAATGATTCATAAAATTTCATCAACATGGTTGAGATAAAGCATGCTATATTCCAAAGACAATCTGTCCTAAACCATCTTTGTAACTATATCACCACTGGCATACTAACATCTCAAAGCTCCAATTTCTCCATTAGCAATAATAACAACAAAACTTGCAATTATAACTATTTCAAAGAATTTTTGTGAGAGTTAAAAAAATAGTTAACATAAAAAGATTAGGATATTACCTGGCAAAATGAATTACACATGGAATTTACCTATTATCTCACTATTAGGCGGGAACTGCTACATTGCTATTTTACTTGCTTTTTAAATCTTGGCAAATTATAATTAATTTTCAATCAAATACTACTGTAGGGTTTAGTATGGATTGCACCTAAATTTAAGGAAAAAAAATACAACTATAACAATGAAAATCTCACGATAAATGGCGAAAATACTGATGTTGTCAAGGATTTCATTTTACTTAGATACATAATCTATGCCCATAGAAGCAGCAGTAAAAAATCAAGCATACTGCATTGGGCCAGTCTGCTGCAAAAGACTTCTTTAAAGTTGAAAAACAAATATGTTACTTTGAGGACTGTGAT
>NW_006409034.1:115386-117487 GCF_000296735.1 Chrysochloris asiatica | reverse complement strand
CATTTCTGATATTCTATTATTAATCATTTGGACCACGTTTTGTAGGTTTTGAATTGTTTCTAATTCTATATTTTTCTTATTTGATTGTTCCTGTAGCACTTTTCTGACTTCTTCCTTATTTTTCTCAAATCTTCTGTAAAGTGTTTTGATACATTTCATTATAATTTTTCTGAATTCCTACTCAGGTGTTTCCAAAGGCTGCCCTTCTACTGATGTGATGTCTATATCTATTTCTTCTTGTTGTGTCTCAGTCACTTTATCTTGTTTCTGAAAATGTGCTCGTATTGTCATCTGTTTCTTAGACATCTTAAGTAGTTAGCTTACATTTTGATGTTTTATTATTGTTTCTGATTACCTCCAGGTAGATGTGATCAGGAGATGGACTTCCCTTTTCACTCTTTTTATTACTCAACCCAGAGTAGCTGTTGCATGTGTTGGCTGCCTATCTGGTGTATGGAAGCTAGTATTGGTTCTTGCCTGGATGGTGGAACATTATAGGATATGATTGTAGCTTGACTATATGACCACAATTGCTATCTCTTCTTGCATGATGTAAGGGAAGAAAGAGTTCTCTAAGGTAAAGAAGGGCCCAAAATACAAAAAAAGCAACAGTAAAAAAGGAAACTACAGTTCATAAATGCAGAAAAGGGAGAAAAGAAAAAACAATCTGTAGCAAAAGATGAGTATGACTTTAATGTCCCCCTCTTTGCTTCTTGTCTTTAAGGGGTGCCACTGTGGTAGTTATGAAGTAACTTAGGAATAAATATCCGGCCTGTTTCCTTTTGTAGTCTGTCTGTCTCCTGCTCCACAACCCCTGTTCAGGCCGTTTGCCTAGTGACTAATAGTTTAGGGCAGACTGTGGCCATTTTGCACTGCCATTTGTTTTTAAGGGGATCTTTTCCCTTTTAATTCTGAGCAGATCTGTGTGCATGCATAGTAGAACCCTCTGGTGGTGGGAGAGTATCCCGTTGCTCAGGCACCCTCTCTAGTCAACATAATGGAGTTGTGCAGGCAGTGAGAATCCAATGAACAGAGAAAAGAAAAAAGAAAAGAGAGAAAGAGAGAGAAAGAGAATGTCCACATCTTTATCTTTGAGGATGTATCAGGCATCAGCCATGGCTCATAATTCTTCCCCCACTCCATCTCACTGAAAATGGCCTCTCTGGGAGCTGCTGAGGCCAGCTGATCCTAAAATTCAAGATTTTTTGCTTCCACTAAAAATTGCATTGGCTATAAGCCTTCAAGATTTCTAAATAGTCCTTTATATATAGTTCAGAGTTCTGGGACTGTCCCCTGAACCTGCTTTGTCAGGTATTCTGTATTATCGCTGACCATTTCTTCTTATAATAGCCAAATACTCTTCTGTTTTTGCTTGTTTGTTTGTTTGTTCCTTCTGGTCTTTCTTTCAAGTATATTCCATTCCTCTAGCTGCATAGGCTAATCTGCTTGGCCTTTCATTTGGGAATGTCCCACCTCAAAAGATTCTGGATGGGGCTCATAATTCCACCTAAAATCCTATATACTACAAAGACTCTGCAAGAAGCCCATTTCACTGGGTTAGTTCTAGAATCCCTTTTAGATATTCCAATCAGTTATAGGCTGAAGACGGGCTTGCAAGTTTTCTGTAAGCATATTTCTGGATATTCCTTTCCATCCAACTGAAATGTGTTTTTACAATAATAGGCAAGGGAAACCAATATCCATAAGACAGTCAAACACTTTAACATTATTTTCCCAATTTTATCCATTCTGATCATGCCTCAATTCCTGTATCACACAGACCTGTTATTCCAAGTTTGAGTTTACATTGCTAATTACCTCTGTCCCATTTAGCTCATGCAAAAATACCTAAGTGTTCCCCTGTCTTCTTTGTTCTTCTACCCTCACCCACTTCTTATATAATGTGCTCCACTTCCTTGTATTGTCCTTTTCCATCACCCATGCTATGATTTAACTTCCCCCAACCTGTAGCTTACTTTCCCTTCCCTTCCACATCTAGTAGCCAACAAAGAATTTTATTTATTTATTTATTTCATTTTTTTGTATGGACATCTTTTCATAAAGGTTTACAATAATGGTCTTATGAAATATTTATCCTTTT
>NW_006409034.1:108518-114413 GCF_000296735.1 Chrysochloris asiatica | reverse complement strand
AGTAGTATTAACTGGCATCTTTCCTTGTTGTTGTTAGGTGCAATGGAGTCAATTCTAATTCATAGTGAAAATATGCAAAACATAACAAAACAATGATGGGTCCTACACCATCCTAACCATTGTTATCCTTGAGCCATTGTTTCTGCCACTGTTTGGATGATTTCATTGGCGGACTTCCTTTTTATCACTCACCCTTCACTTTACCAAGCATGATGTCCTTCTCCAGTTAATGGTGGCTCCTGATAAAATGTTCAAAGTATGGGAGAAGAAGTCTTGCCATCCTGGCTTCTAAGGGGCATTGTGGCTG
Source organism: Chrysochloris asiatica (assembly GCF_000296735.1). Classification (NCBI taxonomy): domain Eukaryota; kingdom Metazoa; phylum Chordata; class Mammalia; order Afrosoricida; family Chrysochloridae; genus Chrysochloris; species Chrysochloris asiatica. Next base: position 114,106 of record NW_006409034.1, on the reverse strand, counting down.
CACTTCTTCCAACATAGATTTGTTTGTTCTTAACACAGCCCATGGTATTTACAATATTCTCCAACATCATGGCTCAAATGCACCAATTCTTCTATGGACTTTTTATTCATTGCCCAACTTTCACATTCATCTGAGGCTATTGAAGATACACTTGAGTCTGACATACCTTAGTCCATTGTTGATGTCACTGTGACAACAAATCTTGCTAGGGTTTTTCCTTCTTTTTCACTGACACCCTACTTTACCAAGTATGATGTCCTTCTCTAGGGACTGGTCCCTCCTGATAACATGTCTGAAGTATGATAGATCTTATCATCTTGATTTATACAGAGTACTCTAGATTTGTTTATTTTTTGGCAATCCATGGTCTTTTTAATATTACCTCAATGCATCAATGCATCTACGGTCTTCTTAATTCAATGTCTAACTCATATGTTGTTGTTCATAGGTGCCATCCAGTCAGTACTGACTCAAAGCAACCTTATGCACAGCAAAATGAAACACTACCCAGTCCTGTGCCAACCTCAGACTTGTTACTAAGTTTGAACCCACTGTGCTGCCACTGTGCATCTAATTGGGGGACTTTATCTTTTTCTCTGACTCTCCACTTCACAAAATATGATATCCTTTTCCAGGGACTGGTCCTTCCTGACAACATGTCCAAAGTATGAGAGACAAAGTCTGGCCATGCAGGCTTCCAGGAATTATTCTGACTGTATGTCTTCCAACAAAGATTTTTTTGTTCATTTGGCAGTCCATAGTGATTTCAGTATTCTCCTCCAACACCATAACTCAAATACATCAATTCTTCTAAGGCATTCCTTATTCCTGGTTCAACTTTCACATGCAGATGGGATTATTAAATATACCATGGTTGGGTCAGAACACCTTAGTCCTCAAACTGATATCTGTGCTGTGGGACACTTTAATGAGATCTTGGGAAGCAGATTTGCCTAATATAATCTTGCTAGAGTTTTAAATTTAAATATGTTTAAACTTTGTTTAAATTCTTAATTGCTACTTCTATGAGTGACAACTTTAATCTGAGCAAAATGATATCTTTGAAAACTTTGAATTTTCTCTATTCATCTGGATGCTGTTTATTGCTCCATTGGTGAGGATTTTTGTCTTATTTAGATTAAGGTGTAACCCATACTGAAGGCTGTGGTATTTGATCTTCATCAGTAAGTATTTTAAGTCCTCTTTACTTTCAGCAAGCAAGGTTGCATCATCTGAATATCTCAGGTTGCTAATGAATCTTCCTCCAATCCCGATGCTACATCTTTCTTCATATAATCCAGCTTCTCAGATTTTGTGCTCAGCATAAAATTTGAATAAGTATGGTTAAAGAATACAACTATGGTGTACACTTTTACTAATTTTAAATCATTCAGTGTTTGACCAACTACCTCTTAGCAGTTTTTAGCATGCACATTCTCTGCATTATTGTCCATAGCTTGTCATGATATAATTGAAAACTTTTGCATATTTATTAAGGCACAGGTAAACATCTTTCTAGTATTCTCTGCTTTCAGTCAAGGTCCACTTGACATCAGCAATGAAATCCCTCTTTCTTTGTAATCTTCTGAGTCTGACTTGAACTTCTGTAAATTCTCTGTCAATGTATGTTTGCAATTGTTTTTGGATTATCTTTATCAAAATTTTACTTGTATTTTATAGTAATGATTTTGTCTGATGACTTTCTATCTTGGACTTCTTCTTTCAGTATCATTGACTCTTGGTCATATGCTACCTCTTAAAATGGTTGAACATCAACCATTTCTTTCTTGTAGTGACTCTTTGTATTCCTTACATCTTCTTTCAAAGCTTTCTGCATTATTCAATATTTTGCCCATAGAGTCATTCAGTAGTGAAGTGGAAGATTGAATATTTTCTCAGTTCTCTCAGTTTGACAAATGCTGAGCGTGTTCTTCCCTTCTGGTGTTCAAACTCTAGGTCTCTGCACATTTCATTATAATACTTGAATTTGTCTTCTGGTGCTGCTCTTTGAAACCTTCTTTATTCAACTTTTTTACCTCCTCATTTCTTCAATTTGCTTTAGCATCTCTAACTGAAGAGCAAATTTTAGAGTCTCTTCTGAAATCCGTTTTGGTCTTTTCATTCTTTCTTGTCTTCTTAATGACTTTTTGCTTTCTCCATGCATGATATTCTTGATTTTTTTCCCCATAACTCTTCTGGTCTTTGGTCTTTGGTGTCTAATGCATCAAATCTGTTTTTCAGATGATCTGTAGACTCAGGAGGCATATGTTTGTGGTTATATAATGGCTGGTGTAGACGTACTTTTAAGTTTCTTCTGCTTAAGTCTAAATTTGCATATGACCAATTGATGATCTATTCCACATGCATATTAGGCTGTTGAATATACCATGGTTTAAATGAAGTGTCTTTTATTTCTCAAACTGATATCTCTGTGCTTGAACACTTTAAAGAGGTCTTGTGCAGTAGATTTTCCTAATGCGATAGGGTTGGATTTCTTGACTTCTATTTCTATGAGTGTTGTTAGTGGATCCAAGCTAAATTAGTTCACTGACAACTTCAGTCTTTTCTCCAATTATTATGATGTTATTTACTGGACCAGTGGTGGGGATTTTTGTTTTCTTTATACTGTGGAGAAATCATACTGAAGGCTATGTTCCTTAATCTTCATCAGCAAGTATTTTAAGCCCTCTTCATTTTCAACAATTAAGGTTGTATCATCAGCAAATATGGAAAGTTTTTTTTTTTTTTTTTCTTTCTTTCTAATAATTCAAGCATGTTAACAGGAGGTACCAACACTGAGATAAGGCATCAAGATTGATAAAATGAATCATCAGCAGAAATGGGGAAGACCTTTAATAAGATGTATTGGCACAGTTGCAACAGTAATGGGCTCAAGAGAAATAATATTTTGAGCATGGGCAGGATTTGTCAGTGTTTCCTTCTGTTGCACATAGGATCGCTATAAGCCACACCCAATTTGAAAGTACATAACAGCAATATCAACAAGAATTCTGACATTTTGTCTTGATAGATTTATTTGTTCTTCTGGCAGTCAATGAAAATGTCATCAAAACAAATACTCAAATGCATTGGTTCTTCTCAATTCTTCTTTATACTTTGCCTAACTTTCCCATGCATATTATGATTTAAAATACCTTGGGTTAGGTCAAGTGTGCCTTAGTCCTTAAACTAGCATCCTTTCTTTTGAATACTTGAAAATAAATTCTGTAAAATTTTGCCTAACACAAATGTTGATTGATTTCCTGACTAGTACTTCCATGCTAATCGATTGTTGTTCCAAGCAAAATGAAGTATTTGACAACTTTAATCTGCTCTTTATTTATCATGAAGCTATTTATTGGAACAGTTGTGAAGATTTTCTTTTTCTTTTTTTTACATTGAGGAACAATCCTTACTGAAATCCTTTAATCTTCATCAGTAATTATTTCAAGTCATCATTTTCTCCCAAAAAGCAAAGTTATGTCATCCTCATATTCTTATTATTAATTAGTCTCTCTCCTATCCCAATGCTATGTTCATTTTCATATAATTAGCTACTCAAATAATTTGCTCAGCATACAGATTGAAAAAGTATGGTGAAAGGATAAAACACAATCATATACCTTTCCTAATTTAAAATGTCTTAGTATCACTTTTTTTTTTCCTGTTCTATCTATTGATTCTTAATCTGCGCACAAGTTTCTCATAAGCGTAATGAAGCATTTTGAAATTTCTATTCTTTCTTCACAATATCAGCCATAGTTTAATATTGTGTTAAGGGCCAAAACAAGCACAACAATGCAGAAGAATGATTTTTGCTTAAAAGGTGTAATTATTCATAGAGAATATGATCTTGATCAAAATAATAATAATAATAAAAACAGACATAAGATACTGTTTTAATGACTATACAAATATTGCCAGGTCCCTGAATAAAAAAATATGTTCAAAATTAGTTGCACTAATAAAATAATTTTTAAAGGGTACATTTATTTTAATATCCAAATTTATGATGCTGAGAAATAAATCTAATAATGATTAAGTAAATCTCCTTCAATTAAAGGTATATAAAATTATAGAGAAATTTGTAAGAAGCTAAATAGAGAGGCATTCATCACTGATTGAAGTCTGCAAAGATTAATTGTAAAGAGTTGCATTCAAGGACAGAGCTTGAGGTTATGCCAATGATTAGAGACCACAGAGAAGAGAAGAAATCATAAATTAGACTGTGAAAGCCAATCTAAGGTTGTCAGGGCAAGATCTAGATCACCTTGTTTTTATGCTGGAGACAAGGCCAGTAAAATAAATTCTGTTCATTTGTCCACTGGTAACTTTGATAATAGTGATCAAATGGTTTGCTTTATACAAGAGTATATAATGAAGAAAAAGTCACAGCAGTATATAAACATAATTGTTTCAATGAGTTTTATCCTAAAGGGAAAAAGTGAAGTAGGATGGAAAATCAAGGTAAGGAGAGGTTTTGATTTTCGGTAGCTGTTTCTGTTTTCTTATTCTTTCATTAACATTTTTTTTTTTTTTTTTTAAGTAACATACGTTTCATGAAGGCAGTCTTGTTAAGACTGAAGAAAATAGCAACATGGAAGAGAAAATGGACATTGCTAGAGCAATATCCTCGAGTAAGTAAGTGAGCATAAGATCTAGTTCAACCTAAGAGTAATTTGTCTTAGGCAATATCTTGGACATGAGCCCTGGTGCAGAAGAAATTAAGTGCTTGGTTGCTAAAAAAAAAAAGTAGCCAATTCCAGTCAACAAGCCAATCCATGGCAGAATGATGTAGCGATCGACTATCCTTAAAACTTACAAGCTTGGAAGTTCTATGATGCAGTTCTATTCTGCCCTATAATGTGGCTGTAAGTCAGAATGAACTCTATGGCAGTGAGTATAGTTTCATTTAGTTTAGTACCATTGACAACATAGCAACAGTAACAGAAGAAAAAAATGATATAAATGATAGTTTCTTGTGGTTGTATAAATGCAGTTATCATGGATTGAGTTGTGTCTCTGTGGTTTGGCTGTTTTCTAATCATCACATCCCCTATGATGTCATCTGATACATTCATATAATTAGTTGTAATGATATTAGTTTAGGATGCAACACCGTTTTTTAGGTTACAGGCCTAGTCCATGAAACTGGAATTTCCCTAGCATGTGGTCTGCATTACCTTTTTATTTGTAAGTACATGAAAGGAGAGAGAAGTTAACTAAGAGACAGGAACATCAGTCTTATTAAGAAAAAAGAGACTGGAGTGGAGCTGAGGGTTCCTGCACCAGTGAACTCCCTATGCCTTGGGTAAGGTTGATGCCAAGATAGAGAACTCTTAGAGAAACCAAGCAACAGATATTGACAGGAGAAAATGACCAGATTTGATAGAGACATAAAGTCAACCTCAAAAACTGACATCATTCAGACTTTTACCTCCTAAACTGTGAGAAAACAAATTTGTTTCTTAAAGTCATTCACTTGTGGTTATTTCTTTTCTAGCAACACAATAAACAAAAATAGCAGTATTAAATGATTTGTTCTAATCAATTGTTCTCTCTCTCTTCAAAAGTATATATATACATAT
>NW_006409034.1:105565-107138 GCF_000296735.1 Chrysochloris asiatica | reverse complement strand
GAAACAATGTCCAATCCTGGGCCAACCTCACTACCGCTGCCACACTTGAGTCCATCAATGATGCCACCTGGCCAATCCATCCCATTAGGGGTCTTCCCCTTTTCTCTGACCCTCCACCTTACCCAGCATGACAGCCTTCTCCAGTGACTGTTTCCTCCAGACAATATGTCCAAAGTATGAAAGACGAAGCTTAGCCATCTTGGCCTCCAAGGAGCATTCTGGCAGCACTTCTTCCAAAACAGATCTATTGGTTCTTTTGGCAGTCCATGACACTTTCAGTATTCTCCTCCCAACACTACAACTCAAAGGCATCAATTCTTCGTACCAGAGTCAAAAATTATGTGCACTCCAATCTGGTTATATTAAAATGCATGTCTGCATCCTTGGCTGCTGATAACATTGAGAATGTGAAATGATTTTGTCAAATAGACAAGTGGCAGTGTATTAGGTGGCAAATCATTTGCAAATCAGCCATGACATTGCCTATAAAGTAATACACAACAGACTTGGGCTGTGACAAGTATGTGCAAAATGAGTACTAAAACAACTCATGGAAAAATATAAACAAATAGAAGCATGTGGCCATCTGCAAACAAAATTTGGATCAATTCTTGAGGCAGGTAAATGATTCTTAGAGAAAAATTTTATGGGTTTTGAGACATGGATTCATCACTGTGAACCTGAGAGTAAGCTACAGAATATAGAATGGAAACATCCTCAATAATGCACCAAGAAAAAGTTCAAAAGAAAATCATCAACTGAAAAATTGATTCTTAAAGATTTCTGGGATTCTGAAGGACCCGTATTGAAACCCTATAAGGAAAAGTGTTCAAAATTCAATAGTGCTTTTCACAGTGAGATGCTCACTGAAGAGCTGAAGACTAAATTCAGATTAAATGGAGGGAACTTCTATTCAAGGGCTTTATCATCTTGCATGACAATGAATGTGCGCACACTGTTGACACTCTGTGTAAACTTCAATTTCAAGTGTCATAGCATATTCCCTATAGTTCTGTTCTTGCTCCATCAGACTTGAACTTGTTTGGGCCCATGAAATAAGCCCTTTGAGGACAAAGATTCACCTCTGATGAACAAGTGAACACAGTACTGCATTCGTGGATTATAATTCGGTTTTAATTTTTTTTAAATAAGGGAATATGAAAGCTTTTTGACAGATTGATCAAATTGTATTGAAAAGCAAAGTGATTGTTTGGAAAAATTATATATTTGTCTTTTATAAATGTTGATTAAAATAAATTCTACAGCCAGACTTTGAATACTTTTTGACTGACCTTCATAGTATATATATACATTCTCTCTCTCTATTTATATATGTTATCTATCTGTATATATATACACACATATAATTATATATCTATGAACCTGTATATGTAATACATATTATTGTTGTTGGTGTTGTTAGGTACCATCGAGTATGTACCAAGTCATAGCAACCCTATGTAAAACAGAAAAAAACTGTCTGGTCCTGGGACAACCTCACAATTGTTGCCACATTGATGCTGCCACTTTGCCACTTGAGCCCATTGATGCTGCCACTTTGACAATTCATCTC
>NW_006409034.1:97149-101744 GCF_000296735.1 Chrysochloris asiatica | reverse complement strand
CTCAACAGCAAAACACAATGTTGGTGGTTTGAGTCCATCATTCACTTTAGGAGAGAAAAATGAGGTTTTCTGTTTCTACAAAAATCTCCAGCCTTGGGAACGCTATAAAAGGTTTCTACAAGATGTAATGGACTTGATGGTACTTAACAACAAAAACAGCAACAACAACAAGGATTTAATTGAGTAACTATATTGAATAAAATAGACAGTAGGCTAAGCATATAAGAGAACGGATAGGGTCTGAAGGGTTTGGGATTTGAAGAAAAGAAGTGTGTTTAAAATATTTACCTGTTAGATGAGAGAAGTGAATGGATTGGGTAAATTACAGTACAATTTCCAGACAACTTGTAGGTCCTTTTAAGCTGATTCATAAACAATGTAAAGGTAACAATGAACAGTGGAAATCTATTCACAACACAGGTTTGCATGAAAATTCAGGCTACTAAGCAATATCTGGTGTGGTGCTGTGGGTTAATGCGCCAGACTGCATAGCCCTTTGAACTTCAAAGTTGGCTGCTCAAGCTCACCAGCTGCTCCTCAGAAACCCTATACAGGGTCGCTATAGGTCCTAGTCAACTGAAAGGCACTTAACAACAACAACAAGCAGTATAAATGTGCTCTGTGGGATAAAACACCTGACAACAAGTTCAGTATGAGCCACAAGGTCTGCAGTTCAAACTCATCAGCTGCTCCTTGGAATCCCTATACAAGGTCACTATGAGTGGTAAGTGACTTGACAACACTTAACAATAACAATGAAGCAGTAGAATATAATTACAAAAAATTTTTTTTCAAAACAAGTAAATTTATCTGTTAAAATATTTTCCAAATTTGTTAAGCAGTGATTACTGCTTCTTTGGTTTTGAAATCGTGGATCTTTTTGACTCTCATTAAATTTATATTTTGTATTATTCAATATTCTACAGTGAATGGGAATTCTGTTTAAAGTTCAAATACATTAAAAAAAAAAAAACACAAAACTTTCAAGCAAGTAGAGCAGAAAGTTAACAACAACAACACCAAAAGTTTAATGAATGCAATATTTAACTGGGAAGTTTTCCAAGGAGAAACATGGGAAGGGCCACATGCATGCTGAGAAGAGAGTCACTTTAAAGGTAGGAGATTTCAACAAGCAATCAAAATAACAGATCACTTACCATAACATTATGTTTCATAATGTATTACATTATGTTTTAATATTTTCACTATTATTGTGATGTTGGTTTGTTAAGTGCCATCCAGTCAGTTCTGACCCATAGCGACCCTGAACAGAGTTTCTGAGGTTGTAAATCTTTACGGGAGCAGAAATCCTCATCTTTCTCCCACTTAGCAGCTGGTAGTTTCAAACTGCTGACCTTGCGATTCACAGTCCAATTCATAACCACTATGCTACCAGAGCTCCTTATAGTACTGTATTAATAGAAGAAAAAAAAATTAGTAGACTTTAGTTTTATAATAATATTGATTTATATGTTCTGAAGGAATTTAAGACAGTATCATAAAATAGAGAATGAAACTCTTTTGAAACAGTATGCATCCAACAACTCAATAAAAAAATTATGTTGATGCAGAAATGCACGTGATTATTTTTCTGAGTCAATTCTCAGAAGTACAATTTTAATCTAAAATAAACCTATTGTCAAGCATTTTGCTATACACTATCAAATAATGTTCAGAAAATTTGCAATAATTGCTAAACCTACAGGCAACTCAAAATGATTATTTCCTAGCAGAATCCTCAACATAATTTGGTTTTATTGCTTTGTGTTTGAAACATTTACTTATATTTTAATAATCACTTCTGTTTTACCTTTTTTGTTTATTAAATTCTCCCTCAGATTTAATGAACCAACTGCACTGCTTCAATGATATGATGATGCCAACTATTAGTTTTCAGAAATGCTTTAACAATTTTTACAATCTATAATGAACAATACATTTTAAATAATTCTCATATTGCATAAACCAAAGTGATCATATTCTTATTTTAGTCATTAAATTTATTATATTAACTAACTACTAATTTAAAAATTATGAAAGCATCCATATTTTAGTAATATGATTTCTTACTTTATGTGCTTTTATTTATTATTTGAGGAATTTGTAAAATTATGTTAATAAATTGAATATATTTGCCAAGATTTGTTAACAGAATTTTACTAGATTTGTTTAAAATGTTGGAATAGTCATTTAACATTTCAAGCTTTCAAAAAATATTAGGAATTACAGGGCGTTATCTGCCAAGAGAGTTGAGGAAATAATCAATATATGCTTGTAAATGATGTGCTTTTTAAAGAATTTTCTTCTCCTATGTTTCTTAATTATTTTGTCTAATTAAAAATGAATATTGCATTTTCCCTGCTATTTATATCCACTTAATTATCACACATTTATCTTGCTTTATTTAGTTTTATTTATCAATTTTCAAATGACTGCATTTTCCTGAATATTTTAAAATTCAGACATAAATTCATTATCTATTTAGATCAATGTGATACCAATTTATTAGTTTTGTTATTATTTTTAAATGATTTACTTTATATCATCGTATTTTCTTTTGATAATAATTAAATGTTTGAAGTAATGAACCAAAGCATGGCATTAAGTTTGTGTTATTCCTTCGCATGCAATATTATTTGAGAAATAGAAATTGTTGGCAGATGTATATCCAATAGGCAAATTCCTCTTTTGCTCTTATGTTGTAATCTTAATATTTTTGTTTTGTTTTTATAGCTGGTCATCGTTTACATTCTCATTACATTTATTTTATATACTATACTCAAACAGATTAGCGTGGTGTTGTTGTTTTTTCTGTAGAAAATATGGCACAAAATCTTAGACGTTTACAACAAAATTTCATTTTCACATCATGTTTCTTGTCTAACACAGTTGTTGGGGTCCAGCCTCAGCTAAGCTTGCGGACCCAGAATGATGGACCAGCCCCTGTCTGTAACATTGCCAGTTATCATGGCAGAAATGTTGGGTTCTTCAAATATCTGTTTGGAAGTGTTATTTTCCTCTGACATTCATTAGTCAAAATAGAGCAGTTACTATTTCTGAATTCCACAGGACAAGGATGTATAATCCTTCCATACAGAGAGGCAGTGGAATGAGAGGTACTGAGATAGGTGAAAGCAAGTAACATGAGAAATGTAGTACATGGCGCTGCAGGATAATGCGCTGTACTGTAAGGTCAGTTTGAATCAAAAGATCGGAGGTTCAAACCCACAAGGCTCTCTTTGGAAACCCTACAAAGGGCCGCTATTGGTCGCAACTGACTTGATGACACAACAATAGCAACATATTTGAACACCTAGTCTTGATGTGGCACTGTAGGACTAGCACTATAGAATCACAAAGTCGGTTCGAACTACAAGGTCTGAGGTTCGAACTCACCAGCTGCTCATCAGAAAGCCTACACAGAGTCGCTATGAGCCTTAACAACAACAACAACAAAAGGGTGTTGCTATTAATTCCTAAAAGAAAAACAATATAATTGGGCACTTACATTCTATTTTCTGCTTCAAATCAGTCTTACTTCATTCACTTATAAATGAAATATTTAATATCACCACTCCACTTGTCCAAATATTTTTATAGTGTCCATTGAATACACGATCCTTAATATTTCTTTATTTTATTGCATTTAGCTATTCAGAGACTCTAATTATTATTTGTATTTTATATCCTATTAAAAGTATGTTGTTGTTGTTAAGTGCCGTCGAGTTGATTTTGATCCATAGCTACCCTGTATAGGGTTTCCAAGGAACAGCTAGTGAGCTTGAACCACCGATCTTGCAGTTCAAACAACTTTGTAGGCTGACACATTAGCCCACAGTGCCACACCAGGTCTCCATTAAAATTATACATCAAGCTAAATACCTAAATATATTGTACTTATATTCATACAAAATGTTATTCAAAAAATATCTGTATTAAAATGTAAAGCCTAAATAAACATGAATAAACTAAATTGTTTAATCTTACAGAATTGTTAATAAAATAAGTATTCATAACAATTTCAAATCTTGTATTTCTTTATAAATTTGCACTTTTCCACATCTCATACTTTAATTTTGGTTCTGGGATCAAAATCTAATTTCTTTTTAATATTTATTTTCCTTTACATCTCATTAATTCTAAGAATTTCAACTACCAGTTTTTGTATAGTTTATTGATTGTATTAATTTGGTTTTAAAAATACTTGCATATGAAGTAAATGGAATCTAATATACAAAGTTATTGAAAAATACATATCAATTATATTTTATTACTGTAGGTCTTATATAGCTGATTATTTTACTAAGACTAATCTTTTTGGAATAATCTACAATAAGCCAATTGTCACAATGGTGACTCTCATTTTCAATATACCAGCACTTTAATTTCTAAAAGACAGCCATATCATCAATTCTGTTGTCTCTGATTAATCACAGGGATATACAAGACAGTAATGTTTGACCTGAAATGCTGCACAGAGAGTAAAATCTTGAAATCTGTAATTTTTTGTGAAACTTATAAGACACAAACTACAGTTTAACTCTGCTGGTGGTGCAAGTGTGCCGTGGAGTCAGTTCTGACTCACAGCGACCCTG
>NW_006409034.1:93931-96938 GCF_000296735.1 Chrysochloris asiatica | reverse complement strand
TTAGATTGTAGTATTAAATGATATAGAAGAGTCCTTTCAACTCTGGAATTTCAAAATCATCAGTATCTGCCACAATCTTAAAAACTCAAATTACTCTGTCTGTTCTTACTTCCAAAGAAAAGGATTTCTAAATAAACTTTGGTTTCATACATCAGCTATAGTTATAACTGATTCTTTGTTAAATCAAGTTTAATATTTAGTTTTTGACCAGTGCTAAAATAATCATATCACATAATGGAGAAATACCATAGAAAAACATTTTTTTCCTTTCTTGTTCTCAAAAGTAAGCTATCAGTGACTTAATTTGAAATGCATAAAATAAGATAGGTACAAAAATTCACTAGTCTTTAAATAAAACAAAGCAAAATAGTCATTAGACATTTCCAGTTATGAGATGCATAGTCTTTAAAAGAGACTGAAACAAGTTGAAAAAAGTTCATAAAATATTTAAGCATTGATAGCATTTATGTATTTATGAATTAAAGCTTCAGGCTTATTTGTAATATCTGTGAGCATTGAATATATTTTGAAATAAATATCATCAAAATTTTATTTCTTTGTAAACTACGTAATAGAATTCAAAAGCTAAATTTAAGGCGTAATATATGTAGCTTCATTAGACACAGTGATCTTGCCAAATGTGCACATGAAATTGTTTCAGTTTATTTTTTTTAAAGTTAGTGAGATTTTAAGGTTCACTAAAAATCAGGCTATGTTTTAACAGTTATTAAAATATGACTTTTACTTGCAATTTTTAGTACTTTATAGTATTTCATAAATAATTTACTTTAGAAAGGTCAGTATGATATAGTCCTTATGAGGTGAAAGTTAAAGATATCACAAACGTTTGACTTTTCCACCATGTTATACATCTAATATCAATAATATCATAATCCCTGATATCAATCACCACTCCTCTCTTCCTTTCATACCAGATTTCTGCAATATGCTGCAATGTCTCACAGAACTCATCACTGTCAAGGAAATGGTTCTTGGTTATGACTAATAGTGACCTTGTGTAGGGTTTTTCTGAGAAGCAGGTGGTGGATTTGAATTGCCGATCTTATAGTTCAAATCGACCTTGCAGTTCAAACTGAGCTTATGTCCAGTGCTTACCCTATAGCACTACACCAGCACTCCTGCTGATTCTTAGTTCCATCTTATTCCTTATTCCTCAACACCCTCTTATCCTTATTCCTTAATTCCACTGTAATTCTGCCTCATTAACAATTCATTTAAAAGGGAACCATAATCACGGGCATGCTGTTGTTGAGTGCCATTGAGTGGGGTGGTGACTCTGTATACACTGTATAGAGTTTCAGAGAAGTGGCTAATGGGTTTGAAACTTGCAGTTCAAACCAACCATATAGCCCAGTTTGGGCATAGAAGCTAGGATTTACAGAACATTACAGAATACAACAATGTGCCTAGAAGGACAATAATAAATAATTAAATGTTCTGTCAGTACATTCTTCTTACATAAACTATTCATAGCATTTAAGAGAAAGTTGGAGAAAATTTTACTAAATAAGATTCAAAAATACTATTTTGTTTGCTTGCTTAATAAATATTTTAGTGTTTCTGACATTTAAAGTAAGTTAAATATGTTTCTTCATTAGTTGTTTTGGGGATATGTGAAAATATATGGTTATATAAGTGTATAAATTCAAACAACTTGCCTCATATTAAAATGATGCCATAAATTCCATTAATCATCCTTCAATAATAAAACTAACTGTTATTGAAGAATACTATGCCTGAGCAAGCAATGAAAACATGAATTGTAATAAGGAAATAAAGAAAAATTATAATTTGCTTTGACTCAAAAAAAGAAAAAAAGAAAAAAGGATCTTGTCTTATTTAAAAGTCAACACACTAGATAATTTTATTATCTTACAGACAAAATAAAAATAACTAATGTTTATCACACACACATGCTTTAAGTAAAGGAATCTATCTTTATACCTAACCCTCAAAATTATTATCTGGCATAGGAATAGAATCTCAATTTATTGAGCCAATAAGTGAAAATTAAGAATTAAAATCTAAGTCTTTAGAATTTTCAAGAAAATGGTTTTGTTCTTTTAATTTTATACTGGTGTGCAGTGGGTTTAGTTTTGTGCAATAGGTTTTAATTCTAAATTGGACTGATTTTACAGGTGATAAATTACCTAAATACCATTTAGGTAGTCAATAACTCATAGGATTTTCCCTCCAGTTATCTACACTACCTGAAATTGTATCTTTCTATTTTAAAAAAGTTTGTAGTTGTTAAAATTAGAAGTAACTTTTGAATATAGAGTGAAAAGTGCAAGGTGATCACATTGCTAGATATGTATCATCCTGAGGTAAATCCATAAGTCTTTATGGATGTTTTACTGCCTACATCTGACTTTTAGTTTTTTAATTTTTGATTAGATCTTCTGCATAATGACTTAAATAAAAAATTTACTGTAGAATAGCCACATATAACAACACCAGTTCAAAACTTGGCACAAAAATATTCCCAGTGAATTTTGATAAATGCACAAAAGAGTAATTGTAGTTCTCTCAGAAAATAGAAAAAAAAAACGTGTGGACAAATTATTTTATTTTACAAAAACAAAAATAATTATTTTTAGTTCAGTTAAGAATTCAAAACAAAACACTAAAAGGAAAGGTGACAGACTGGAAGGAAATATTTGCAATATTTATTGAAAATATAATTTAATAATAAATAAATGTGAATTGCTAAATGAACAAATAGTTAAATAAAGTTAAACTTCCAATAACGACAGGGAAAGGAGATGTGGTGAAACAATGAGAAATGATGTTCAGATAGAAAGTCCCATGAATGAAAGAAAATCAGAGAAAATAATTTAGAGAAAAAGGGTATTTTATAATATCCATTCTCACTCTCCAGGGATTTTAACTTAGCAGAATTTTATAGCATTAAAATTCCCTAAATTTGTTTTTCCTGTTGATAACCCTGTAGTTACCATGAATAAAAGAGGGCTGTCACTCATAG
>NW_006409034.1:92731-93831 GCF_000296735.1 Chrysochloris asiatica | reverse complement strand
GATGGCACCTGACAACAACAACAACAACATCAATTATGCATATGAATCCATGACTACTGAAAAGAGAAAACAACATATTAAATAGGAAAATGAGTAATACTAAGATGAAGTGTTACTTGAGTAGCAAATTAAAACAAGATTTCACTTTATGCCTACCAGATTTAGAAAATTAAAACTTAACTCTTTTTACATATTTCAAAGAGGGGTCTTAATAACATTGTTCTTTGCTCCTATTATTGCCTAAAGGGACATTTTTACCATGTCTAGAGCTCTTGGCATCCTACAGAATTAAGAAGATGTCCACAAATTAATTGTTTCAGGAACATTTTGGGTATAATCACCTTGAACAACAGAGCAAATCTTAACATTTTCAAAAGGAAAAATACAGATGTCTGTACCATGAATATGGAATAAATATGACAGATTCTTCCGCTGTTGTCTTATGCTATTTTCCCCTTTGGACATTCGACTGATATTATATGCTCTACGAGCACTGGTCAACATGCTATAATTAAGTTGATACCTGTTGCTGGACACTTTAAGAGTGTTGTTGCTGTTGTTGTTATATGCTGTGGAGTGAGCTGGGACTCATATCAACTTTATGTACAACAGAACAAAACTTTGCTCAATACTGTTTCATACTTATAATCATTGCTATGTTTGAATCCATTGCTGCAGCTGCTATGTCAATCCATCTAATTGAGGATCTTCCTCTTTTTCATGCAGCATCTACTTTACAAGCATGATGTCCTTCTCTAGAGACTGGTCTATTCTAATAACATGGCCATGGTGGTGATGGTGGCTGTGTTGCATCAAGTCAGCTCTGACACTATATAGAAATTTTGAGGCTGTTAATCTTTATGCGAGCAGAAAGCTTCATCTTTCTCCCACAGATTAGAACTATTGACTTTACTTTCAACAATCCAGCTCATAATCCACTACACTACTAGGGCTCATTAACATGACCATAATACCTGTGAAAAATCTTGTCATCCTCAGTTGTGAGAGGCATTCAGACTAGAATTTTGCTGAGAATTTTTGCATCTATGTTCATGAAAGATATTGGTGTGTAGTTTTCTTTCTTAGTGATGATCTTCCCT
>NW_006409034.1:87240-88407 GCF_000296735.1 Chrysochloris asiatica | reverse complement strand
AAAGCAGAGACAATAACCATCACTTTGAAACCAAAATAAAACTGTGGCCGACTGGCAAGTCACCTTGCTACACAGGCAGTGTGGGTCACTGTGGGAGCCTCCCATAGTGGGTGGGGATGTCTGCTCGCTTAGGCCCATCCTCTAGTCACCACTGTAGAGGTGCACAGATAGATATTGAGAAGTTAATGGGAGAAAGGTTGTCTACTATTTTTGTCTCTGAAGGTAAGTTAGGTATCTTCATGTATACACCATAATTCTAGAGATAGTTGCGTCCTTTTTTGTGTGGTTTTACATATTGCTCATATGGTTTGTCTGTCTGGCCTTACGGGCCTGCTTTTTTCTTGCTAGATAGGTCAGAGTAAAGGGTCAAGTTAATTTTAGGGCTGTGATCCCAAGACTGACATCATAAGCAGCCACGAATCTTTATCTCTCTGGTGTGTGGGAAAACAATTGGCTCAGCCCTAGTCCATGGTATTTTTAATATTTTTTTCCAACACCATAAGTCAATGCATTGATTCTTCTATGTTCTTCCTAATACACTGCCCAGATTTTACATGCATCTGAGGTTATTGAAAATTCCATGGCTTGAATTGGGTATGCCTTAGCCCTCATACTGTCATCTTTGCTTTTCAACACTTTAAAAAAGTCTTGTGTGGCTGATTTACCAAATGTAATAAGTCCTTTGATTTCCCGAATGCTACTTCCAAGAGAGTTGATGATTGATCCAAGTAAAATGAAGTTGTTGACAACTTCATCCTTTTCTCCATTTACGTGGATTTTGTTTATTGGTCCAGTGGTGAGGATTTTTGTTTTCTTTACATTGCGGTACAACCCATGAAAAAGGCTGTGGTCTTTGATCTTCATTTGTGATATTTTAAGTCATCTTCATGTTTATCAAATCAAATTGTTTCATGTGTATACTGCAGATTGTTAATTAGTCTTCCTCCATTCATTATAACATGTTTTACTTCATATAATTCACTTCTCAGATTATGTGGTGGAAAAACACAACTCTGGCAACATGGTTCCTAATTTTAAATTGTTCAATGCTCTCTTGTTCTTTTTTAATAACTGTCTCTTTGTCTTTGTACAAGTTCCTCACAAGCACAGTAAATAGTTCCAGAATACTTATTCTGTGCAATGTTCTCCATAGCTTGTCATGATCTA
>NW_006409034.1:76744-86319 GCF_000296735.1 Chrysochloris asiatica | reverse complement strand
TTTAATGTTTAATGCATCTAATTTGTTCTTCAGATGATCTCTAAATTCAGGTGGGATATGTTCAAGGTCATATTTTGGCTCTTTTGGACTTGTTTTACTATTCTTCAGATTCAGCCTGAACTTGCATAAGAGCATTGACTGTCTGCTCACATTCTGCCCATTGTGATATGGTGCTTTTCCACCATCTCTTTCCAAAGATGTAGCAAATTTCATTTCTATTTATTTCATTTTGTGAGGTCCATGTGTATAATCAGCTATTGTTTTATTTAAAACATGTATGCGTAGTGATGATATCATTGGTCTTTCAAAATTCTATCATGTGTTCTATATCCTTGTTTCTTAAACCAAGGCCATGATTTCAAAATATCTATCTTTCCTCTTTGTTTCCAACCTTCTCATTCCAATTGTCAGCAATTGTCAATATATCTTGATTGCATGTTTGATCTATTTCAAACTGAAGAACTAGGTGGAATTCATCAACTTCATTATCACTGACTTTAATTAATAGAGTGCAAATTTTAAATATAGTGGTATTAACTAGTCTTCCTTGTGGGTGTATGGATATTATCTTATCACAAACAGTGTTGTACTTCAAGACAGATCTTGATATGTTCCTTTTGATGAAGAATACAATGCCAGTTCTCTTCAATTTGTCATTTCTGGCATAGTCAATCATGTGATTGTCAGATTCAAAATGGCTAATCCCAGTCCATTTCTGTTCGATAATGCCTGAGGTATTGATGTTTATGCATTCCATTACACTTTAGACAATTTACAATTTTCCTAGATTCATACTTTGTATATTCCATGCTTCAATTATTAATGGATGTTTACAGCTGTTTCTCTTGATTTTTACTTGTCTCCTATTAGTACAAAGAAGTCATGTAGGCTTTACTTCATTCGTGTCATCACGGTCAACTGTACTTTGAGGAGACAGCTCTTACCCAGTTATATTTTGAGTGCTTTTCAACCTTAGGGTCTTATATTTTGGTACTATATCTGACAACTTTCGGGTGCTTTTCATCTTGTTTTGCTATTCAATATTCTGGTGCTGACAGTGTTCCACTGGTATTCATAAGGTTTTCAGTGATTAAATATTCAGAAGTAGTCCATCTCTCCTTCTTCCTAGTCTGGAAACTCAGCTGAAACCTGCCCACCATTGGAGACTCTGTTGGTATTTAAAATACTCATGGTATAATGTCCAGAATAATAGCAAAATGCAAGTTCTACAGAAATGTGAATTAGAAAATAACAAAAAGCAAGTTGTTGATGAAAATATTGTTGTAAAGGAGAAGTGACAGTATGAATGGAATTCTCTACATCCTGAATGTATTGATACTGAAATTTCTGACTGGCCTAAAGTCTTGCAAATTCTTTTTCTGACTATTCATTTCTTCCTTTTTAGAGATCAGTATCAGCTTGTGACTGCAGACATGTCTGTAGCAACCTTTGCTACTTCTACTGAATAGTCCTAATTTCCTCCTTTTCCATAGGTTCTTAAGCAGACTATGAAAAAAAAAAAATGTCAAAGAATAATCATCAATTTCAATTTATAAAACCTCATGTCTTTGAATTTAGACTTTGAACAGGTTCAACCTGATTGAATCCCCTGTTGATAATTTGCTTTTCCACCACGGATACAAAAATCAGAATCTATGTTTTAATTAGATCCCCACTTGATTATTGCTAATGTTTACGTAAAAATCTTTAGGTAGTTCATAAGAATTCAAATAAATATATGAAAATGCCCACTTGAATAATGTGAGTGAACATAATTAGTGCTCATAATGTTAGTAGAAGGGAACTGAGAAATCACGTGAAAAGATATGACATAGCAAAATACAATACAAAACCAAAAGTTATCTATAAACAGACAACAAAGATACATGTAAAGAATTTAAAAGAATAAGCAATTCAATTTGTACTTCTGAGGATGTATTTTCTAAAATATAAGAATGTTAGCAGATTCATTTTTCAAGCTAAATATGTCTGTTATCTTCTGTGTAAATATATAGTTTATTTATACTTGATAATGTAAATAACAGTAGTTTTGGGTTCATACAAACTGTTCATGCAGACTCTAAGGATCTAATTTCTACATATTTAAATATATGTTGCTGTTGTTGTGTTGTTGGTTGTTGGTATGTGCTGTTGAGTTGATTCTGACTCATAGCAGCCCTGTGTAGGATTTCCAAGCAGTGGCTGGTGAATTTGAACTCCAACTTTGCAGTTCAATCCAAAGTTGAGACCTAATATTTATCCTATGGCTCCACAGTAGGAGTCCATTTTAAATATATACATGATACAAAATAGTCAGAATAAAATTGGCATTTATAATTCACTTGTTTACTAGATGTATATCCATTTCTATGAGATATTCATATATATTCATATATGGATAAAGAGGTCTTGTGTAGCACATTTGCCTAATCCCAATACACATTTTGATTTCTTGACTGCTGTTTCCAAGAGTGTTGATGTTGATATGAGCAAAATTAAGTCTTTGACAACTTCAATCCTTTCTCCTTTTTTCATGGTAATTTATTGGTCCAGCGGTGAGGGTGAGGATTTTTGTTTTATTTACATTGAAATGAAACCCATAACAAAGGTTGTGATCTTTGAACTTCATCAGTTAGTATTTTAAGTCCTCTTCATTTTCTGCAAGCAAAATTATAGCATCAACATATCACAGATTATTAATTAGCCTTCCTCTAGTCCTGATGCCACATTCTTCTTAACATAATCCAGCTTCGCAGATTATTTGCTCAGCATAAGGTTTGATTAAGTATGTTGAATGAAAGGATACAACTCTGGAACACACCTTTATTGATCTTAAACGATTCAGTGTCCCATTGTTCTGTTCAAAGGACACCCTCTTGGTCTATGTATCATTTCCTCATGACCATTATAAAGTGTTCTGGAATACTCATTCTCATTAATGTGTCTATAGATTGTCATGATCCACACAATTGAAAGCCTTTGTGTAGTCAAGAAAGCACAAGTCAACATATTTCTGGTAGTCTATGCTTTTAGTCAAGATCCATCTGACATCAGCAAAAATATCTCTCATTCAAAGTCCTCATCTGAATCTAACTTGAAACATTGGCAGCTCCCTCTCAATGTACTGCTGCTGCTGGTTTTGATTTATCTTCAGCAGCATTTGATTTGCTTGTGATATTAATGTTATTGTCTGATTATTTCTGCATTCCACTGGGTCACCTGTCTTTGGAATGGGCACAAATATGATCTCTTCCAAATTAGTTGATCAGGTAGGTAGCTCTGTTTTCCAAATTCTTTAACATAGATGGGTAAGTGCCTCCTGTGCTGCCTCAGTTTGTTGAAATATTTCATTTTGTATTATACCAATTCCTGGAAACTTGTTCTTTGCCTATGCCTTCAGTGTATCTTCCTTTAGTATCATTGGATCATTTGTTACCTCTTTAAATGATTGAACAATAAACATTTCTTTTTAAAGTTTTCATTGTGAATTGAATGACAGTTTACATGGGGAACATCAGTTTTACACTCATTATTTCATTGCAACGATTGCAGTCTTCTCTGTGCATCATCATTCAACAATATTTGCTTCTATTCCCTTTGTTTTTTTGTTTTGTTTTGTTTGGGAGGGGTGTACACCAAAACACTCAGGAATATATGATCATTTAAACCAAAGGACACATTCTGCAAGCCTGCCCCCTGGCCACCAGCACCTGGCTACCAGCACACAGCCTTTCTCTTTACATGAGTCTAGCATCTTCAGCTGTTCTTTCTCCCCATGTCCTCATCTCTGTCTCCATCTCTGGTGTAGCTGCTTCTCTGGATAGATTCACACATTCTGCTTGTGTTCTTCTCCTTTGATGGTCCTAGGGCTCTTGGTTCCTGGACTGCAAGATCAACTACTCCCCTCTTTTTGTTACAAAACTTCTACCTTTACAGTTGTGACAGTCACAATTACTCATGATAGCAATTACTCACTATTGAATCATAAGAATCTTATCCCCATCTCCTTTCACCAGACCCATCTAGACAAGATGAAAACTATTCAGTGGGGATTTTACCTTCCCTGACACACTGAAACTAAATTGCCTCTTGGAAACTTGTAAGACAGTCACTTCTTGCCTTGATAGCCCCCCTACGCTCCCACATTTTAGGTAACCAATGTCTAAATTGCCCATCTCTCTCAACCTTGTCCTGGTGTGGTGCTGTGGGCTAATGCATCAGACTGCAAAGCTGTTTGAAATGCAAGGTAGTCGATTCAAGCTCACCAGTTGCTCTTCGGAAACCCTGTATAGAGTCGCTATGGGTAGGATCAGATTCGACGGCACTTAACAACAACAACAACAACATCAACCCTGTATACAGAGGGGATAGAATTGATCTTGGATGTGAAGATTCCTTCCCTCTCAATTGGTATTTTGAGCTACTACAGCCACAAGTATAGGTCAAGTTCATCAAATTGTATACTTGTTAAACAAGCAATTTATATTTGTTTCTTTTATCAATTTTTTTTTTTTTTTTTATGTTCCTCTAGTTGAGTTCTGATCATCAAGCCATTGAAGCTAGGTCAAATGGGTACTATCCACAAGTTGGGAAATTCTTGTGCAACACCATCACCTCACATCAGCTGGGTTCTTCGTTCTCAGTTCCAACCCTCTATGGCGATGTCCTTGTCCATGGGCTCATGAGTCCACAGGTCTCACCACACTTTAGAATAACCAATCCCTCCTCTTCTGTCTCTCATCTCCAGATCAACAGGAGTCTATTGAATGTGGTCGAACTTGGCCCATCACTTCATTGCTGCCTTCTCCTTCTTCCCCTCACCAGGATGCTAACGTGGTTGCTAGCAAGCTAACATGCCTGCACGTGTGTTCCCTTTGAGTTTCAGTCTTGGAGGAGGATTTGTCCTGAAGGGACTTAATTGTCTTTATGGATCCCCAGTGAACAACTTGCCTATTCATGTAGTAGTCAATCAGATTGCCATTTTTATTTTGGATATTTCCTGCTGATCTTTCTTTCAGGAAGTATCTTCTGTTCCTTTAGCTATTCCAGGCTTGTCTGATTATCCTTCAAGTGGTAATGTCCCACCTCAAAAGGTTCTTGATGGGGCTCAGTATTCCACAGAAAGTTCTATAGACTACAAAGGCTCCACATGAAACCTATTTCACTGGGCAAATTCCAGAATTCCTTTTAGGTATTCCAATCAGTTATAGTCTGAAGATAGGCTTACAAGTTTTCTGTAATCATGTTTCCCGATACTCCTTTCTATCCTATTCAAGTGTCTATTTACAGTAGTAGCAAGGGAAGCAATATACATAAGAGAGTAAAGTATCTTCACATTATTTTCCCTCTTTTACCCATTGAGTCTATGTCTTGATTCTTGTATTACAGAGTTCTGTTGTTCCAAGGTTCAGCATACATCACTATTTACCTCTGTTCCATTTAGCCCATGCAAACCTGACTCCGTGTTCCCCTATCTACCTTGTTCTTCCATCACCCTCCCCCTTCTTGTGTATTTCCCTCCCTAACACCTGAAATATGATGTGTCTATTCCCTACCCTGTGTTCTACCTTCCCTTCCTTTTTCATTCACCCATTTCTTCTTGGTACCATGGCTGGGTATATTCCTTTCATCTTCTTTAGATGCTTTCTCCACCATTCAATATTTTACCCAACAAATCCTTCAATATTGAAAGTCTAGACTTGACCTTTTTTTTTTTAGTTATTTCAACTTTAGAAATTCTGAGCATGCTCTTCCCTGTTTTTTTTCTATCTCAAGTTGTTTGCACATTTTATTGTAATATTTGACTTTGTCTTCTTAAACAGCTCTTTGTAATTTTCTGTTCAGCTCTTCTGCTTCCCATTCATTCTATTTTCTTTAGCATTTCTACACTGGATAGCAAGTTTCACAGTCTCTTCTCATATCCACTTTGGTGTTTAACGTCCTTCTTGTCTTCTTAATTACCTTTTGCTTTCTTCCTGTATGCCGTTCTTGATGTCTTCCCACAGCGCTTCTGCTCTTCATTCATTAATTTCTAATGCATCAAATCTGTTATTGAGATGAGCTCTAAATTCAGGTGAGATATGTTCAAGGGCATATTTTAGCTTGCTTGGCTTCATTTTAATGTTCTTCTTATTCAGCCTGAACTTACATAGGAGCAGTTTGTCGGCTCCACAGTCTTCTGGTTTTGTTTTGGTTGATGATATGGAGCTTTTTCAAGTATTTTTCCAGATGTAGTAAATGTGATTTCTGTGTATTCATTGGGTGAAATCCATGTGTATAGTCATCCATTATGTTCTTTGAAAAAGCTATTTGTGATGAAGACATTTTTGGTCTTTCAAAATTCTATCATGCTATCTCCAGCATCATTTATAACATGGGGCCATATTTTCTAATTACTTATTCTTCCTATTTATTTTCAACCTTTGCATTCCAATCATTAGTAACTATCAATACATCTTGATTGAATGATTGATGAGTTTTGCAATGAGTTGGTAGATTTCTTGAATTTCATCATTACTGACTTTAGTGGTTTGTCACATAAAATTCAATAATAGTATTAGGCATATGGATATTATCCTATTACAGACAGACTTGTACTTCAATATAGATCTTGAAATGCTCTTTTTGATAATGAGTGTGATACCACCCTCTTTAATTTATCATAAGCCAATCACTTTTTATATAGAATAAATCAGAGATAGAAGCAGAGATAAGTGAAGACAGATGACTTCCATATGGAATTTGTAAATTTACTTATAAGAAGAAGCTTAAATGACACAAGGGTGTTTCCCAGGGAAGACACATAAATTAGTATTTTTAGTCTTCTAAATTGTGAGAAAATAAACTTTTGTTTTTAGAGCCACTCACTTATGTTATTGCTTTTATAATTGTTGTTGTTGTTTCTAGGTGCCTTCAAGTTGGCACTGACTCATAGCAACCTTATGTACAGCAGAACAAAACACTGCCCAATCCTGGGCCAACATCACTATTATTGCCATGTTTGAGCATCCTAATATTAATAGCACAAACCAATAACCATTGAGTTTATTCCAAGTCATAGATACTCTATGTTGTACTCTATGCTATTGTAGCTATGTGTCATTGAGTTGGTTCTGACCCATGGCAACCCTGTATAAGATTTCTGAGGAGCAGCTGGTAAGATTGAACCTCTGACCTTGCAGTTTAAACTGACTTTGAGGTCCAGCACATTAACCCACAGTGCCATACCAGAACTCCATGTTGTATGTTGTGCTCTACAGGACAGGGTAAATCTGCTCTTAGGGTTTCTGAGCTTATACATTTTTACAGGAGCTGCCAACCTCATCTTTCTCCTTCAAAGTATCTGGTGGGTTTGAACTACCAACTTTGTGGTGAGCAGCCAATGGCTCTTTATAATTAAGACAGGTGGGCCATAAGCCCAATCATTATGGTACTGTAGAATAAGCATTGTGCTTCAAAGTCTGCATGAACTGAAAAGTTTATTATTGTTCAAACCCACCACTCACTGTTTGGGAACCTTATACATGGTCCCTATGAGTTGGAACTGATTCGACTGAACTTAACTACAACAAAAACAACAATAAAGAGAGAGAGAGAGAGACATTCAGAGACTCCAATACACTGGAAGGATGATCATGTGAACAAGGAGGCAGAAATTTTAATGAAACAGCTAAAAGCCAAGGAATGTTAAAGATTATCATCACCCCCAAAGTTAGGACTGTAAGGAAGGATACCTCCATAGAAACTTCTGAGGCAATGTGATCCGCTCAACAACTTGAAATCAGACTTACAACCTCCATAAATATGAAACAATACTTTTGTATTGTTTTCAGCAACTTAGTTTGTTACAACAGCAGTAGGAATGTAATTCAATAGGCATTTCTTAAGTTCACATTAATTTGCTAGGAAATACTGATTCTGGTTGAACTGCCTGCTTTCTGCAGTAACACTGTACTATAGAAATAATCCATGTTTTATTTTGTTTGTTTTTTTTTATAGGATTGAATTTTTCAAGAATGCTAGAATTTTAGAAAAATAAGAGTTTGTCATCAACTTACCCAAATGAGAATACTATCAAAATATGAGATTTGGAGATATTTGTAACATACTTAGTTAACTATATAGCCTAAGCAAACCTTGTTGTGGATAGGTTTTCTATGAGTTTATGCCAACATGATGACACCTAGCAACAACAATAAGCAAAGAGATAAAAATTGGGACAGTACCAGGAAAATAGTATAGCAAAACATGAGTGAATTACTTAGAGCAAGACTTAAAGCATAGGGTTAGAATATCTTATTGAGTCATATAAATACAACAGTATATTCATAAATTATGTGACATGGAACAAGTGTTGCTTTAGTATTCAAGGGAACATGTTTTACACTCCTGAAAGGTCCTCATTATTCCCTGTATTGATCTCCAGTTGCTGTCTGGCTGGAAGTACACATTACAAAGAGCTGATGAAACTGCCAAAGCTGTGCAGAAGCAAGGTGCTCAGTGATTCCAATGATATAATTAAGATATATGGAGCCATATGAGAATTAAGATTGCCCCAGATCAATAATGTAAATAAAATAATAAAAAAGACAAATTTCTTTTTGCTCCTAAAATGAAGTGAAATTGTAGATAACAACTAATTTGTAAGGTTGCAATGCACAAAGTATGTTTAAGATTTCACCCTCTTGTATTGCTTATAAGAATGAAATTAAACACATACATCATTCTAACAAATATCTTCCAGATGACTGTGAACTTTGGAAACAGAAAAGGGAATTAAAGCTATGCATTTTATATTGGTGTTCTTCAGTCTCAAGGTTCAATTATTTTCCTATAAACAATTTATGATTTTATCTAACAGATGTTGGTGAGCCTTTTAATAGATATTGCAAAAGGTATTGCTAAGAATGACCTTCAAAAACCATAAACTCAGGAGCTATTATTTATCTAATTATATAAATGACAAGCCTAATAGCCCATTTCAAAATAGCAGTAAAAGGTAGAGCTAGGACACAACTCCTATGGAGCATCAAAAGCTATGATCAACAGTCTATTTCAAATGAAAGCAGTTACTAGCTTTAAAGAAACGTTAGATCTCCAGAAGGAAATTCATAAAACTCACTCTAATCATGATTTTTCAGAAAAGTAAAAGAGACGTCTTACAACAAAGAATATGAAAACATAGCAGATACCATTCTTAACATGAAATTCTCCTTTATTGTATAGTCTGTTATTTTAATAATAGAATTCAATGGTGAAATTAAGACTATATTTAGAGTGACTTAGTTAAATATATGTATACATACACATACATACACATATATGTTGTTATTGTTGTTAGGTGTCATAGAGTTGATATCGATTCATAGCAAACCTATGCATAAAAGAACGAAACATTGCCTGGTCCTAGGTGAACCTCAAAATTGTTGTAACTCTTGAATCCATTGAGGCTGCCACTTTTCCAATCCATCTAGCTTGGGGTCTTCCTCTTTTTCTCTGATCCCCCAGCTTACCAAACCTGATATCCTTCTCCAGTGACTGGTCACTCCTGACAATATGTCTGAAGTATGAGAGAC
>NW_006409034.1:52893-53979 GCF_000296735.1 Chrysochloris asiatica | reverse complement strand
CTGGGCTTCATTTTTTTTCATTGGATTTCATGCAAAGTCACCACCAGTCTACCAGTGGAAGTTCACTTATTGCTATGATACTGAGAAAATTTCATTGGCGATTCCAGACTGAACATATTAGGAAGAAAGGCACACCCAATTAAGAAATATCTGCTGGAGAAGTGTGGGGCTTGATGGGGGATCTGGAAGAAGGGCAGTTCTCCATCAAGAATTCCAGAGAATCTCCATCAAGAATTCCATCAAGAATTCCAGAGAATACCAGATGAATCTCCATCAAGAATTCCAGAGAATACCAGATGAATCAGGTCCAGGAATGGTCCTAAAACTCTGACTTATATGTAAAGAACTATTTAGAAAGTTTGAAGGCTTACAGTCAGTGAAGTTTGCAGTGGAAGCAAGAAATCTAGTACTTTCATATCCTCCAGCCTCAGTGGCTTCAGGAGCAGCCATCTTGAGCAAGACCAAGCAGGGAAAGGATCATAGTCACTACAGATGCCTAACACCAGATGAATCCTCACAGATAAAGGTGTGGAAATTCTATATTTTCCTTTGTATCTGTTCATTGGTCTCTCGCTGTCTGTGCATCTCCAGTCTGGTGACTGGAGGGGCTCTCTGAGTGAGTGGACTCCCCCATTTCCAGAGGGTTCTACTTAGCATACACACAGACTTCCTCAACATTCAAAGGAACAGTTTCCACTTAAAATCAAATGGAAAGGCAAAATGGCCACAGCTGGCCCTGAACTGTTTATCACTAGGAAAAAGACCTGAACGGGGGTTGTGGAGTGGAAGAAAGATAGATTAAAAAGGAAACAGGCCAGAGGCATGAAGAGATCAGATTGTGGCGCTTCCCTGACCAGGCAGCTCAGGTAGGGCAGTCTCGAGCAAAAGGGGCAGAATTGCACATAAGGAACCTCTGTCTAGCAGACAGACAGCCTTGGAACAAACATAAGATCTTATATTACAACATTCTGATCTCATTTTTTTTAAAGATCAAATTGCTAAGGAATTACAGGCATTTTGAGCTTTTGCCTGCCTGCACGTGGCTCCTGCTACCGCGCCTGTGCCAGCGAGTGTCTCTGCCCCCTG
>NW_006409034.1:41039-48615 GCF_000296735.1 Chrysochloris asiatica | reverse complement strand
GAGCAGGAGTGTCAGCACTAATCTCTGATAAAATAAACTTTAAGGCAAAACCCAGCATAATAAATACAAATGGACATTATATCATGATTAAAGGGACAATTGAACAACATGATATAACCTTAATAAGTATCTTTACTACCAAAGAAATAGCTTCAAAATATATAAAGCAAACTTTAACAGATTTGAAGAAAGAAATAGACAAATCTATAATAATAGTGGACAATTGTAATATACTACTTTTGAAAATGGATAAAAGAATAAGAAATAAACTTTATAAAGACACAGAAGAACTAAACAACACAATCAGCCAATTGGACCTCATAGATGTGTACAGATAATTTAACCCAACAAAAACACAATACAGATTCTTTTCCAGTGCACGTGGACTATTCTCTAGAATAGACCATGTGTTAAGCCACAAACAAACCTCCATAAATTTTCAAACATCAAAATACTATAACGCCTTTCTCAGAACACAATGTTATCAAATTAGAAAGACCAAGGAAATAAAGTCAAATACATGGAAACTGAATAACACCCTGCTTAAAAGTTCCTAGGTGTTATAAGAAATAAAATGTGCATTCATAAAGTTCTTGGAAATAAATGAGAGCAAACACAACATACCAAAATCTTTGGGACAAGGAAAAAGCATTGCTAAGAGGACAGTCTATTGCAATAAATGAACACATTCAAAAAAAAGAAAGAATCAAAATCAACATATTAACACAACTTCTCTAACAACTAGAAACAGACCAGCAAAGTAAAACTACAGTCAACAGAAGAAAGAAAATTATTAAGATTAGAGCAGAAAAAAATGAGATAGAAAACAGAAAAACTATCAAAAATATCAACAGGACAAGAAGCTGGTTCTTTCAAAGAATTAATAAAATCGACAAACCATTGGCAAACCTAACAAAAGAAAAGAGGAAGAAGACACAAATAAAATGTATTAGAAACCAAATGGGTGATGTTAGAAAAGAACCAAGGGAAGCTGTGAGCTAATCCCTACAATGTTCAGTAGACTCTTGTGAACCTGTGTGGAGACCTGATTGGCCAGCAGTGTGGCAAGACCTGGGGACTCTTGGGCCCAGAGTCAGTAATATAGCCACAGAGGACTAGAGTGGAGAGTAGAGTAAAGCATCCAGCTGATAAGAAGAGAAGGCATATGCAGAAGAACACCCACACTTTCAGATAATACCCACTTGATATGGCTTCAATGACTGGATGATCAGAGTTCAACTAGAAGAAGAAAGAAGAGGGGGAAAAAAGAGTAATCTGATACAATTTAATGAACTCAACCTACGTCTATGGATGCAGTAGCTCAAAAGGTAGAAATCTTTATAACAAGGATCATTCCCACCCCCTCCATACACAGAGTAGACAGGGATGGGCAATTTGGTCATTGGCTACCCAAAGTGGGGTAGCTGCAAAGGCAAAAAGTGACTGGCTTACAAACTTTCAATAGGGAACCTGGATCCAGAGGACATGGAGGAAGGTAGAATCTCCACTGAGTAGTATCCAATATGTCTAGGAGTGGCTGATGAAATGAGATGTGGATAGGTCTCTTGTGATATAATAGTGAATAATTGTCACCAGGACTGATTGTGAAGGTTGGGAATGTAAAGGTAGACACTTTGTAGCAAGGAGGGGAGTGATTAAGTTTTCAGGCTAGGAGCGGAATTCCCTAGGACCATCAAGAAGAGTGGAGAGCGGGACCCTACCCAGAGAATCAGTGATGCCAGAGATGGAGGCAGAGACGATGACGTGGAGAGATGGAGAAGTTGGGGGCTTTATACCCAGAGATGGAGAGGGGCTGTGTGCTGACAATTGGGGGGCAAGCTTGCAGAGTATACCCTTTAGTTGGTTGATGATGCATGGAGGATATTGTAACCATGGCAATGAAATGATATACGATAGGATGAATGTAAAACTAATGTTCTTCCATGTAAACTATCACATAATTCACAATAAAACATTAAAAAAAAAAAAAAGGTTAAGAAAATATAGAAGTACTATGCTGTTGTTAGGTGCCAACAACCTTGCAAACAACAGAATAAAACATTGCTGCGTTTTGAAAAAAAAAAAGAGATCTTTGATTTTTTTAGCTCTTTAAAGAGGTCTTTTGCAACAGATTTGTCCAATTTAACATGTTGTTTGATTTCTTACTGCTGTTCCAATGGATGTTGATTGTGGATCCAGTAAAATTAAATCCTTGAAAATTCCAACCGTTTCTCTGATTATAATGAGGTTGCTTATTTGCCTAGTTTGAGGAGTTTTGCTTTATGCTGGATAGTAATATAAACTGAGAGATCTGGTGTGTTTCTGTAGAATAAACACTGGACCACTAACCACAAAGTTGGGAGTTCAAACCACCAGTCACTCCTCAGAAACCCTATGCTGAGTTGCTATGAATCTGAATTCATTCGACAGCACATAATAACAACAATCTATACTGAGTGCCTTTCAACCTAAGGAACTGAACTCCATGCACAACATTAGGCAATGTTTCATTGCTATTCACAAGTTTTCACTGGTCTACTTTCTCAGAAGTGAATTGTTAGGGATCCCCTTCCTCATATGGAAGCTCAGCTTAAGCCTGTCTATCACAGTTAACACTGTTTGTCCTTGGAATACAGATAGCACATCCTTCCAACATCACAGCAACACACAAGTGACACAGAACATCAAACCTTCAAATGAGTGCTGGTATACCACATCCCTTAAAATAGCTAAGACAAGTTGGTATAAACCTATTTGTGATAAGTGAATGTGTCCCCTAAAAAGAAGTGCTTGGATCCTAGTCCTTTTCGCTTTCAGTATGACTCTGTTTTTTGTGTTTGTTTGTTTTGTCTTTTGTGTTATTATTTGTGTTTGTGTGTGTGTCATTCTGCAGTATGTTTGATACTAAACATAATCCCTTTTATGTGGAATTCATGAAAAAGGAAAACAGGCATGGAGAGACACACATCTATGGGAAACAAAATCACCATGTGATGATACATTTGCACATTTCCAAGATGCAAAGGAACTTTAAAGTTTGCCAGCAGCAACCAGAAACCAGGAGAGACAGCCACAAAAGTAATTGCCATGTCCAAGACCCTGATTTGGACTTTTAGTCTCCCAAACTGTCAGAAAATAAGTATATTTCCCTCAAAGCCATTCACTTTGCAGTATTCCATTTGTTAGCCCTAGGACATGAAGGGCTCCTGATTTGGTGCTGTAGCATACACATTGGGCTGCTAAAGGCAAGATTGGCAGTTCAAATCTACCAGCCCACTTCTTGGAAACTCTGTACAGGGTTGCTATGAGTTGGAGTCCACTCAACAGCACTTAAAAATAAGGAAACTAAGAAATGCACACATATAAACTTTCTTTCTCCTATTATATGGATATTTTTAAAGTAGTGATAGAATGAATAAAAACAGTGTAAATTAGTTTAAAGAGCATTACTTGCCCCAAACCTCTATATTAACCAAAGACAACAGAGACAGCACTTGGACATTCTCAGTTCCCTAGAGCAGCTCAGAATTATAGGAAAAGAGAAATTAAAATACAATCATGATTTTAATCATTAAACCATGCTTTCTTCTTCCTATATTACTCTAAAACACACTTTGCCTATGAATTCAACATTCCATTAATGACATTTCTCACAAACCAGAGTGTTATGGTCACTACATTCCATCATACATAAATACTTCCTATTCAACCTCGCATAGAAGGTTTTATATATCCTCTTGACCTGTATGTTTTCTTGTCCCTAAAACTGGTGGCTGTTCCTTCTCTGTTAGCCATGCTTGGCGTTGTCGTCTTCCTCTGAGACATTGTTAAATCTCTTTCTCTATGCTATAATGATTCCCAGTCCACTGGATCAACAATGTATGCTTTGTTATTAACTCCCACCTAGCCTACCATTTTTTCCTGGATTCATGACTGGTCACCTACTCTCAATGAGAAATTTCAGCTGTCATCTTTTGTGTACATCTAGAGATACATCCAACTTGGAATGTTGTTGGAATCCAAGATTTGACCTTAATAAATCTTACATCCAAAAATCTGAGATTATCAATGAAATAGAACAAGCACTATGGTTTTTCATTCTTAATGCTATCTCACTGGCACTTACCTTATTAGGGCAACATTTTGCACTTTACCTCACTCAACATTAGCTTCTCTCCAGATGTCTTCCATAAAGCTTGTTTCTTTAATGAATAATACCAGTATCTTCTAAATTCTAAATCCAATGGAAACTATTGAGTACTTATTGACCTTAGAGTCCTCTGAATACTTTATGTTGGTGGACACCAAAGCCACTGAATTGATGCCAAATTGCAGTGACCCTTTATTGGGTTTCCAAGGCTATAAATATTTATATGAGCAGTCCAGTCCATCAAAAAGCTTGTGGGAAATTTCCAATAACTTTTAATCTCATTTCTTTAAGAACGTTTTGAAATAGTCCTGGTGGAACATTGGATTAAGCATTAGACTGCTAACTGAAATGGAAGATGGTTTAACCTAGCAGACACACTCTAGTAAAAGGTGAGACAGCCTGCTTCTGCAGCAAATGTTGCAACTCTATGATTTTACACCGTGGTGCTAAAGGATAATTCACTGTAAGGTTGGTTTGAACCTCAAGGTCAGTGGTTCAAATTCACCAGCTGCTCCTTGGAAACCCTATACAGGGTCACTATGAGTTGGAACAGATTCAACAGCCCTTAACAATATAGGGTCACTCCTAATCAAAATTGACACAACAGCAATGGATTTTGTTTTGTGTATGCTTCTGTTGTTGCTGCTGTTAGATGCAATCAGGTCAGTTCCATGTCATAGAGACCCTATGCACAACAGAAGGAAACAATGTCCATTTCTGTACCATTGTCACAATTGTAGCTGTGTTTGAGCTCACTGTTACTGCCCTTATGTCAATACATCTCCTTGGACATCTGCCTCTTTTTCATTGACTCTCTACTCTTTCAAGCATGGGTCCTTCTCCTGGTACTGTTCACTCTTGACACCATGCCCAAAGTGCTAGAAATGTAGTCTTATCATCCTGGCTTCTAAGGACTATTCTGACTGTACTTCTTCAGAGACAGATTTGTTTGTTCTTCTGAAAATCCATAGTACCTTCAATATTCTTCTCCAAAAGCATAGTTCAAAGGCATTGAATCTTCTACATTCTTCCTCATTCATTGCCTAGCTTTCACATGCATATGAGACAAATGAAGAAACCAGCTTGGGTAAGGCAAGGCTTAGTTGGCAAAGTGACAACTATCTCTTTAGATCTTTAAGAGTTTTTTTTTTTTTTTTCAGTAGATTTGCCAAATGCAACACAGCGTTTGAACTCCTGATTGCTGTTTCCATGAGCATTGATTGTGGCTCCAAGCAAAATGAAGTATTTGACAACTTCAATTCTTTCTCTGTTTAGCATGATGTTACTTATCATCCAGTTCCAAGTATTTTTGTTTCCTTTACATCGAGGTGCAATTTATACTAAAGACTAACCTTTGAACTTCATCGGTATAAGCATGCATACTTGTGTCATCTGCAAATTGGAATTGTTAATGTCCGTTTCTAATATTCATGCCATGTTTTTCTTCATACAATCCAGTTTTTCAGATGATTTGTGCATACAAAATGAATAGGTATCATGAAAAAGGGCAATCCTGGTGTACATCTTTCCTAATTTTAAATCATTCAGCATCCCTTGTTTTGTTTTAATGACTGTGTTTTGGAACTTCATATATACAAATAAAACCCCAAGAGGCAGTCTCTAAAACAGAATAACACAATATTGAATACATATAACATATAAAAGAGCCCTGGTTTCTTAATGGTTATGAGTTGGGCTACTAACTGCAAAGTTAGAAGTTTGATCAACTCACTGCTTCACAGAATAAGAAAGAGGCCTTCTGCTCCGCTAAATATGTATAGCTTCAGAAACCCTATATAGGTCACTATGAGTTGGAACCAACTGGTTTGCCCACAACCACCACCAACACCATGCATATATATGCACATGTTTTTAGTTTCCATATTTCTCTTCTGTGTCTTATTGTTTTCCTTGTCATTCTTTGTCATCTACTCACCAATTGAATTTATTTATTTACAGTTTGTAAATTCAGACATTTTTATCTCTATACTCTGCCTCTAGGTTAACTTATTCACATTGTAGTGAAAACCTTTCCCATTTTAGCTCCTACTCTGTCCTTATGTGGCACTGTAGGATAAGCACTAGACTGAAGATCAGATTGAAGAGAAAGATCCATAGTTCAAACCAACCAGCTCCTCCTTGGAAACTATGCATGATCGCTAATAGTCTGAACTGACTGCATGACACTGAAAAACAATAACATACCTAATCGAGGGTCCTTGTGTGGCACTGTAGGATGAGCAAAAGATTGATGGTTCAAACTCACTTGCCATTGTCAAAAACCCTATACAGGATCGCTATGAGATCGAACTGACTGGACAGCACTTAACAACAAAATGAAACAATTGTGCTAGATATGTATATATATCACAGTTGAGTACTTGGTCAATATAACCAAGAAAATGCTCCTATGAATAACCCATAAAAAATGAATGAGGTAACAAAATCTTAAACATTATACACACAAATGCATAGCCATATACCTAGGGATAA
This sequence comes from Chrysochloris asiatica, assembly GCF_000296735.1. NCBI lineage: Eukaryota > Metazoa > Chordata > Mammalia > Afrosoricida > Chrysochloridae > Chrysochloris > Chrysochloris asiatica. Next base: position 41,972 of record NW_006409034.1, on the reverse strand, counting down.
GTCAGATGTATTGGTTCTAGGGTTATAGTTCATACATGCATGGATTATTCTAAGCAAAACATGCTTAAACATGTTTCTGTGATCAGTATATGCATAAAGATAAATTCTCTCAGTAATGCATTGTCAGTCTTGTTATGGTTACTTTAAAAAAAAAAAAAAAAGTCAAATTAAAGCAGTGGTTTTCTACAGGATATAGTGCTCCAATTAAATTCAAGACAAAAAGATCAACCCACAAAGTTATAGTCATTGTTATGTGTGATGTTAAAGGGACAATCATGATAGATTTTCTCAAAGGACCCAGGTTGATCAAAGGGGATTGTTATGAAAAAGTTTTAAGTAATTTGAAAATAGCACTAGTGAGAAAAAGAAAATAAAATATTTTTCTTCCCATCATGACAATTTACCTGCTCACTCATTTAGTTGTGGCAAAGACTATCCTACAAGAATTTCATTGGTAACCTGACCTCATCCACTCTGAAGTCATGATTTTTCCCCTTTAGACTTTTTTTTTTTTTCTTTAATCTCAAAGGGCATTTAAAAGTAGTGCAATTTATGTACCTCAAGAATGCAAAAACTGATAATTTGTTTTGAGTAATTTGAAGAACTCTGAATTCTTCAGGAAAGGGTTGTTTTTATTGTTTTGTTTGTTTGTTTGTTTGTTGTTGTTGTTGTTGTTAGGTGCCTTCAAGTTGCTACTGACCCATAGCAACCTTAGGCACAGCAGAACAAAATAATGTCTGATCCTGGGCCAACCTCACTACTGTTGCCAAGTTTGAGTACATCGATGCTGCCACTTGGCCAACCCATCTCGTTGGGGGACTTCCTCTTTTTCTCTGACCCTCCACCTTACCAAACATGATATGCTTCTCCAGTGGCTGGTCCCTCCTGACAATATGTCTGAAGTATGAGAGATGAAGTTTGGCCATCTTGGCC
>NW_006409034.1:39153-40099 GCF_000296735.1 Chrysochloris asiatica | reverse complement strand
GCAAAATTTCCTTCTGCAGAAGGGTGAGTACAGAAACAGCCTAGTGAGCACACAGAGCTGGCAGTCCACTTGGGTTTTATCCGTGATGCAAATCTTAAGGCTGTGTCTCACCCCAGGGGTTAGGGCTTCATCTATACAGTCTTTTCTTTAACCTGTTGGCTAATTCAAATTCCTAAGGCTTGCATTCTAGTCTCTACTCACTTCAATAGGTAGCAAAAAGTAAAAGAAAGGTTATCTAAATGCAACAAACAGGATTACAAAATTTTGAAGAAAAGACACTCATTCCCACAATCCTCTCCCCCTCTTTTTTCTTATTAGACTTCATTCTTTTCTTCAAACTCTGCATTGACTTTGGCACTCATTTGTTTCCAAGTGAAAAATATTATTTGGTATGGAGGTGGGGGTTGTTTGATATAAGGCTGTTTCTATAAGTTTTAGAATTACTTTTATTACACAGGGTGTAATACAACATCTTTTAGTGTCAATACACCAAATATGATAATTAAAGAGGTGAGGACTGAAGTCATAAGTCCCTTCCAGTTTCCAAACCATTGTTCCATAAGACTAGAAAAGGGGTCATCTATGCCTGAATTTTTGGAAAGTTTGTTAGCTAAGGTGGTCAGCCCTTATAATGCTTTGGTAAGTAATGGTACCATCAGGAGCTGTGTTATTGGCAATGAAAGTACAACGTTGGAATCCGACCAACACCTACTCCAGTTTTTTCTGCTAATATCATATCTAGGCCTGTTTTCCCAGATCCTAATTGCTCTGCTATTCCTTTTATAGTGTTCCTAGTATAATTTAAGAATCTTTGTTGATTATAATAAATGTAATTAATCCAATCCACATTTTTGTTAATAGTTGACCATTAGAATAATATAGATTAAAATCTTGCTGCTATTTGGTTTTTAGCTTTAAACTCATTCCTGTGGGTACTCCAATGGCA
>NW_006409034.1:36135-37847 GCF_000296735.1 Chrysochloris asiatica | reverse complement strand
ACCCAGCTTCTCAGATTATTTGCTCAACATATAGGTTGAATAAGTATGCATCTTTCTTAATGTTAAGCCATTCAGTATTACTATGTTTTGTTTGAACAACTGCCTCTTGGTTCAGGTACAAATGCCTCATGAGCATAATTAATTGTTCAGGAATTCTCATACTTTGTAATGTTATCCATAGCTTGTCATGATCCATACTATCGAAAGCCTTTGTATAGTCAATAAAGCGCAGGTAAACATCTCTCTGGTGTTCTCTGCTTTGAGCCAAGATCCATTGGATATCAGCAATGATATCCCTCATTCCATGTCCCCTTTTGAATCCTGCTTGAACCTCTGGAAGTTCTCTGTCAATGTATGCTTGCAACTGTTTCTGTATTACCTTTACTAAAACTTTATTCACATAGGATATCAAAGATATTTTCCAATGATTCCTGCATTCTGTTGGGTCAATTCTCTTTGGAATAGGCACAAATACGGATCTCTTTCAATCAGTTGGCCAGATAGTTGTCTTCCAAATTTCTTAGTATAGATGAGTGAGTGCCTCCTGTGCTGCTTCACTTTCTTGAAATATTTCAATTTTTATTCCATCAATTCCTGGTGACTTGTTCTTTGAGAAGGGTTATAGGAAAACATTTAGTCCAAGGTATCCTTCCCCTTTCTACTTTTGAGATTAGGAGTACCTTGGGTGTGTAGAGGAGACCAGAGTGCTGACTGCAAAGGGAAGATCTGGAAGCCTCTGAATCTACTCAAAAGGTCAATATTTCCTATGTGGCCCCACTTCTAAATTTACTAAGGGCTCCCAGTGGGACTCATCAATATAAAAGAAATCCAACCCTGCCTATTCTTCATTAAAGGTCATAAGGAGGATTATTCTCCTTTCTTTTCCCCATTTTGGGCATTCCCTCTTAAAATGCCCTACTTTTCCACATTTAAAGCACCTGTTTTCTCCTCTGCCCCCCCACCCCCACCTTCTTGCTTTATCTTGACTGTGGGGTCAGTACCTGAGGAGCATCAGTAAATCGATCTCCCCTGACTTGCCTGCCCAAAGGTGGTAGTGGTGGTGTGCCGTGGAGTAAGTTCTGACTTATAGCAACCCTGTATAGGTTTTCCAAGTCTATAAATCTCTACAGAGCAGAAAGCCTCCTCTTTCTTCCACAGAACAGCCGGTAGTTCAGAACTGTTGACCGTGAGATAAGCAGGTCAATTTGTAACCACTACACCACCAAAGCTCCTGCCCAAAGGTAGACAACACAATTTTGGCCTTCTGTTTCTCTTCATCCTGCCTTACATACACCGTTTTCACCTTCCCTAAAAGACCTATCTTTCCAATTTTTTACCTTTTGTAATCCTTACAGATATCAGGTCAACTACTAGTGACAAAAATGGAGCTTTAATGCTCCCTGGCCCAAAGGTCTTATGTGTCTGACCCGGCATATTTTCTCATTTGCCTTGTTTTTTTTTTTTGTTTGTTTGTTTTAAGTCTGTCTAAAAATTCTCATCAATGGAGAAAAAATTGAAGTTATCAAGGACTTCATTCTTCTTGGATCAACTATGAATACTCACAGAATCAGCAGCCAAGAAATCAAATGATGCATTGCATTATACAAATCTGCTGCACAAGACCTTTTTAAAGTGTTGAAGAACAAAGATGTCAACTTGAGGACTAAGGTGTACCTGACACAAGCCATAGTATTTCCAACAACATAATATAC
>NW_006409034.1:33896-35555 GCF_000296735.1 Chrysochloris asiatica | reverse complement strand
ATTGAAAGTGCCATGGGCTACCAAAAGAACAAACAGATCTGTGTTGGAAGACGTACAGCTAGAGCGCTCCTTGGAGGCTAGGATGGCTTAACTTAGTCTCTGATACTTTGGAAATATTTTCAACAAGGACCAGTTGCTGGAGAAGGATATCATATTTGGTAAGCTGGAGGGTCAGAGAAAAAGAGGAAGTCACCAGCAAGATGTATTGACAGTATGGCAGCATCAATGGCTCTAGTTTGGCAACAATTATGAGGTTGGCCCAGAAACGGGCAATGTTTTGTTCTGTTGTTTATAGGGTCACTATGATGCCGCCTAACAACAACCAGTTTCTTTAGTCTGAAATTGATCAAACATGCAATCATGATGTTTTGATAATTACTGGGCATTGAAATATAAAGGTTGAAAACAAAGAAGAAGGATAAGTAGTTAGAAAATATTGTGTTGGTGATAGAAACAATGCTGGAATGATAGAATTTTTACTTGTCCTTGTGTGTGTTTGTCTCTGTGTGTATGCATATATGTGTATATATATATTAAATATAAATATTATAAAATAAGCCCTGATGGTTCAATAAGTTAGTGTTGTCCTGAAAACCATAAGGTTGTCAGTTCAAACTTACCAGTCTATCTGTTAAAGAAAGATAAGGCAGTATGTTCCTACAAACATTTTTGGTCTTGGAAAACCTCTACAGGGTTGCTGCTACAACTTGAAATCAACTGTATGGCAGTTGGTTTAGGTTTTTTGGTTAGGTAGATAACAAGGCATACTATATAACTAAATTACATAATGATTTCACGTAAGATACTTTCATGAATAATCCTTTGGCATGAATTAAAATAGAAAATATACAACCAGACTTTGGTTTGGTGAACTTTCAGTAGTAGTAAGTATAAATCCGGGGCAGAAGGAGGGGTGCATGGTTAGTTCAGCTTATTTTTAGAAAGAAAAATGTTTTAAATCTTTTGTTTTCCAGGTTATTGTTGTTAGGTACTAATTAATAGGCTCTGACTGATAACAACCCTATGAACAACATAACAAAGCATTTCCCAGTCCTGTACCATCCTCACAACTGGTATTATGTTTGAGCACCTGGTTTAGACCACTTTTCCAATACCATAATTCCAATGCATTGATTTTTCTGAAGTCTTCTTTATGCATTTCCCAACATCCAAATGCATGTAAGGCAATTACAAATATCATGATCAGGCACTAATTCATCCTTACCATGATATACTTGCTCTTTAACACTTTAAAGAGGTCTTATGCATCAGATTTGCCTAAGGCAATATGTAGTTTGATTTGTAGACTGCTGCTTCCATGAATGTAGATAGTGGATTTAAGTAAAATGAAATATTTGACAACTCAATCTTTTCTCCATTTATCAGCATACTAATATTAGTCCAGTTATCAGGATTTTGTTTACTTTATATTGTACTGCAATTCATACTGAAAGGCAGCAGTCATTGACCTTCAATAAGTATTTAAGTCCTCTTCACTACTAGCAATCAACGTTGCATCATCTGCATATCACTGGTGGTTAATGAATCTTCCTCATATCCTGAGGTCATGTTCTTCTTAATATAATGAAGCATCCCAGAATATTTGCTAAGCATACAAATGGAAAAATTATAATGAAGCAATACAACACTGGTGCACAC
>NW_006409034.1:29567-31501 GCF_000296735.1 Chrysochloris asiatica | reverse complement strand
TTGAATGCCTTCCAAACTGAGGTGGTTATCTTCTGGCACTGTATCTGACAACCTTTTGTTGTTCATAATGTTTTCATCCTAAGGTGCTATATCTCATAATGTTCTGTTGTTATTCCTAAGGTTGTCAATGGCTACATATTCAGAATTAGTCCAACTTTCCTTCTTTCTAGTGAGTCTTAGTCAGAAAGCTCTGCTGAAACCTGTCAGCAATGGGTAAATCTTCTGGAATTTAAAATATCAGTGGCATCACTTCCAGCATCACAGCAACATGCTAACCCCCACAGTATGACAAACTGAAAGGCAAGCAGTGGGAAAATGAATATAGGAAACAAATTTCTGTTGTCTCATATTTGCCCCCATAATTGTGCTTACTTTGTTGTTGTTGTTTTTAAGTGACTTTGAATCATTTCCAACTCATAACAACCATTTAAAGGGATTCCAAGGAGCAGCATGTGAGTATGAACCAACGACCTTGTGGTTCAAACCCACCTTACAGTTCAGTGATTTATCCCACACTTCCTCACCAGGACCTGTAAGACAAGAGAGGTACTTTAGAGTGTGATGTTGTAGGAAAAGTACTTGACCACAAGGGTGGTTTGAACCACAAGGTTGGTGGTTCAAATCTACCAATTGCTCTCCAGAAGCCCTATAGAGGGTCATTATGATTCAGAATTGACTTGACAGCAGTTAACAACAACAATAAAACAAGAGAGGTAATAGAAGAATACCATCAGTGAATAATAATAATAAAAAAAAAAAATGACATCATTAAGTTGGTGCAATTGGTAGAGAGGATTCTGTAAGAAAGGCCTACGAGAAGAATTAATTACCTTGTCAACATCTTCTAGTGTTTAATCTTTATGGCTGCTGCATGGTACTGTCCTGCAGATGAGAATAGAAGCCCTGGTGCACAACTATATAAAGATTAAATCCTAGAAAACTATATGGACAGTTCTACTCTCTCACGTAGTATCACTTTAAGTTGTAATTGACTCTATGTCACACAACAACAATATGCATTAAATCATTTCATCATGGAAATCCACACTATTCCTAATTCAGGTTACAATATCCATTTGGCATTATAACCTATAAGACTTGATTTCTGATAGTCACCAAGAGCCATATTATCAATACAATGCTTAAATAAAATCTTCATTAGAAAATGGTCTGCGTAATATTACAACAAACTTGCTGCTATTGATTCCATTCCAACTCTTAAGTGACTTCATTGTTTCTGAGTAGAACTGTGCTAGATTGGATTTCAACATTTAAAATACTAGAGGCTATTTTAATGGTTTTAAAAAATGGTTCAAAAACAAATAAAGAGATGAGATCTCGGCTAACTAGCTCTAAAATGTGCAAATAGTTGTTCTGTGTTCAAATAAATCAAAATTTGGTACAGATATGAACACAGAACTTCAATCCATTTTCTTTGAACTTATTTACAGAGTCATGCATTTTTACAATAAAACAAACTTAGGATAATTTCCAAAATTTCTATCTGGATACTTATCTTTTCAATAAAAAACCTTCTCCTTAAAAATGTGTTAAATATTTTCATCCATAAGTGAGATACTTGCCTAAATTTTTCCAGTCTTTAAGTGATTATAACATTTTATATATATTATACCACTTTATAATATATCAATAATAAAGACAGTATACATAATGCAAATGAAATTATGTGGGACACTTAGAAAGAAAACAATCCATTATCTGTTTTCCTATTCATAATATCTTTTGATAGAGATAGTGGAAACACTTCATATCATCAGCCAAAATAAGGTCAGGAGCACACTGAGAAAGAGATCATCGATTACTCATATGAAGATCAGGCTGAAACTGAAGAAAATTCAAATAAATCCAAAAGACCCAAAATGTGAACATGAACATATCCTATCTGAATTTAGAGATCATATCAAGAAGAGATT
>NW_006409034.1:25798-27927 GCF_000296735.1 Chrysochloris asiatica | reverse complement strand
AGTGAATATGGAAGACCATAGAAAAATTGATGCATTTGAATTACCGTGTTGGTAAAAAATATTAAAGGTACCATGTACTATGCACTCTATACAGGGTTGCTGTAAGAAAAACAACATGGTCTGCTAGAAAAACAAATAAATTTGTGTTGCAATAAGTACAGGCAGAATGATCCTTAGAAGCCATAATGGCTTGACTTTGTCTCTCATAGCTTAGAGATATTATCAAGAGTGATCAGTCTTGTGAAGGACATCATGCATGGTAAATTGGAGAGCCAGCAAAAAAGTTGTAGATGCCCAATGTGGTGGATTGGCACAGTGGCAGCAGCATGAGTTCAAGCATACTGAAGATTGCGAGTTTGACATAGGTGGTGAAGTGTATTGTACAGTAGATGGCTGTGACTTACAATTTGTGTAAATGTTATGTTCTGCTATATAGAGAGATACAGTATACATTTGTTTCATAGCAATCAAGAACAAACATTATAGAGAAGCACAATAACAGATGATCAAGATTCAGCCATAAATGGTGTTTTAGTTAAGTCATCAAAGCAGAGTCATTGTTAGTACTTTGAAAATAGAGAGTTTGGCACAGGAATTTATTCACACAAATGTAGCATACTTATGAAAAGAAAGTAGAGACAAAGCTTTAGAAAAAGTCACGAGGCCCAATAGCCTGAGCAATGATTTAAATGATAGGTTAAAACTTAGAAGAAACCCTCAAGAGCCATGGATAGTTTCTTCTTGTTGTTAAGTGCCGTAGAGTTGGTTCCGATTCATGTTGACCCTGTATAGGGTTTCTGAGGATTTGAATTGCTGACTTTGCAGTTCAAACCAACATTACAATCAAATGTTTACACTATAGTTCCACACCAAGAAGTCCTGTATACTTGGAGTCCAAAACTGGTGCTAACATTCTCCAGTGTAATTCTACTTAAGAGGTAGCCTAAAAAAAACATATACAAACTTTGGAAGGTAGAAGTAAAGAGGAATTCATTACTCTCAGAAGGTCATGATTGACAGGCAGAATGGCAGGCAAATGCAGACGTCCCCAAGGACTTGGGCTTCAAACGTTTCTTTTCAAGTACTGGACCCATTCTCTAATAGCAACCCAGGACAATGACCCCACTATGCTACCAGATATAAGTGCAAGCAACTAAAGGTATTGTCAGCTCAGTTGTACTTATGCTATGCTTAACTAACAGTAAGAATTTATTATCAATTCTAGACTTGAATATTATTGTAATGTAATTTATTATCAATTCTAGATTTGAATATTATTGTAATGTAATTTCTGCAATTTGATGGTTTGCTGATATGTTTACTAGCACAGAAGCTGAATAGCAGTATAAATTAAACAGCTGTGTTTTTTGGTTGAGTTCATCATGCTGATAAAATAATAAGCTTCTAAAATATCTTGTCAGATAGTTGTAATTTAAACCATTTTTCAGGTTATATGATCATGTGAAAATTGACTACTTTGAACTTTAAATAGTATTATGCAACACTTGGGCTTTAAAAAAACATTAGCAATGTCAATCTGTTTAGAAATTATTCCAGATGAAATTTTAAAGAAAGTAGTAGCATAGCAATACATCAAACTCCAAGTCCTATTATCATCTATCCAAAAACTAAAAAAGTGGGTATGAAATATGAGTAAAGTAAAAATTGAAAGATGAGGATAATATCATATAAGATTGTCATTGCATATCCTGAATTGCTTTATTTTGTCACTGTTGTAAAAGGTACGGCACAGAATAAATTACCCATAAAAGTATGTTAAAACCATTGTTTAAGCTTTCCTAAGCACAGAACAATTCTAAAATTGCAAATTAAGTTCCAAAGTACACACAACCTCAACAGTTCTGATAAACACATACCACAAATTAGGTAAGGCAGATATCGCTATAAAGTGCAAAGCATATATTTTGTAGTATTAGAAAAATACAAAAAAAAAGCACCCCTAGCGTGGCACTGTAGGATAAGCACTGGACTGAAAACCACAAGATCAGCAGTTCAAAACCAATAGCTTCTCCACAGAAACACTGTACAAAGTTCCTATGAGTCTGAACTGATTTGACAGCACTTAACACCAACAATCATTTGAAAAATAATCTAAAACAGTCAATCTC
>NW_006409034.1:22678-24058 GCF_000296735.1 Chrysochloris asiatica | reverse complement strand
TGTAAGGTGTAGGGTCAGAGAAAAAGTGGAAGACCTCCAACGAGATGGATTGGCCAAGTGGCAGCATCGATGGACTCAAGTGTGGCAACAATAGTGAGGTTGGCCCAGGATCGGGCAGTATTTTGTTCTGCTGTGCTTAAGGTCGTAATGGGTCAGTACCGACTCGATGGCACCTAACCACAACAACAATATTTCACAGAGAAGTCAGATTTGGGCCATAAACAAGGCACTAATTTACATCAACCTTCTTAGTGATTCAATACTCCTCTGTCATTTTGTCTTCCTGTGATGACTTGTAATACTGAAAACTATGCTATTAGTATGTCAAATATTAGCAGGATCATCTATGCTGAGCAGACTAAAATAATTTGACATGAAATAGAGGTGGACCACTTTTGAATTGCTAGCCAATGAAAACCTTATTGATAATAGTGGAATATAGCTTGTGTAGTGCCAGAAGATGAGCCACTCAGGTTGGAAGGCACTCAGAATATGTCTTTGGAAAAGCTGAATCCTGAAAGTAGAATTGATTTTAATGATGTGGATGGGGCAAAACTTTTGAAACCATTGTTTGCTGATGGGAAACAACTCAACATGAAGAGAAACAGTTGCAACCAATTATTAATAATTGTAACATGAAATGTACAAAGTATGAATCTGGGCCAGAAGAACAAACAAATATGTCTTGGAAGAAGTACATAAAGAATAATCCTTAAAATCAAGGATAGTGTGGCAGGGGCCATGATGGCTCTGATAAGAAATACACTGCAACAACACAAAGCAGCAGGAGAGCCTATGCATGAAGAAAGCCCATTGTACTTCAGAGCAGTGATGGGTGTCTCATTGATTTGGCAGAGCCTCAAAAGGAAATTTCCTGTGGGGACCTTGCTGGCTTTGTAGTTCCTTTTTAATTCTTTCATTGTAATAAGAATCAATGTTATAAGTAATCAGTATTATACCTGTTATTCTGATTTAAGAAATATACATATTTTTGATTTTTATAATTTGATAATGGGACATTTTAAAGAAGTTGAAACACTGCCAGTATAAAGTTGAGATCATAATCTGGCACCTGTTTTACTTTAATCACAAACAATAGCTGTTGAAATAGCTGAACCATGATGTAGGAACCATGGAGACTGCTAAGGTTATAGTTAGAAGCTTTGTAAGGGCATGAGAAATTTTAATTTTTAGAAGTTAGTGATGTATGAAGTTAATTGAAAACATGATTTGTACTTGAGATTACAATGAGAAATTTAGATCCTTGGGGAGTAGCAAGATATAGAATGTTTAAACAAATCTTAAGATCCTTAGAAACATTTGGACCTAGTTACAGTTGATGAGTTTCAAAGAATAATGAATAGGAAGTTAAGGGTAACA
>NW_006409034.1:19583-22043 GCF_000296735.1 Chrysochloris asiatica | reverse complement strand
AGGGTCACCATGAGTCCACATTGAGTTGAGGACACCTAACATAAACGATCACCACCTTATTTGCATGCACCTCAATAAAGCTTCCTCTGACTACTCCATATCTATTTAAAACATGTATTTTCTGAATATTATAGCAGAAAATTTATATGGCCACGTGGTATGTATTTTACATGATTTATATTTATTTGCTTAGTCATAGGAGTCCTGGTGTGACATTGTGGGCTGATGCATCATACTACAAAGTCATTTGAACTGCAAGGTCAGTGGTTCAAACTCACGAGCTGATCCTTATTAACTCTATACAGGGTCACTGTGTGTCAGAATCAACTCAATGGCACTTAACAACAATAACAACAGTCATTATAGTAATGCTGCTATCTTACTAGAGTTTTAGTCTCTTCTCATCTTCTACAGAATTTAGAGCAAAATAAAAAGGGGGGATAGAATATAAGTATAAAAACACTTTAGATTGAACATAAAAGTATAATATCCAAACATAGATTTAATAAATTTACAAAATTTCATTTTTAATGGTATAATGAATGTATATTTCCTGAGCACTACTCCAGTAAGAACTGCAAGGAAGTATAGCAAAATCTTTTTAATGACTAAATAATTCCTTGTTTTCTCTATAAATTCCCAATTGCACCACTGCATTCAAGATTTCTCTTCTCTCCCTGCCTCTCCAAAACAAATACAAATCCATTTCTAGCAAGTCAGTTACAACCCATATCAAACCTACATGACAAAGTAATTGCTCTGTAGGGTTTCTGAGAGTATAAAATTTTACTGGAATAGACAGACTTGCCTTTCTCTGAAGAGGAAGGTGAGAGATTTGAACCATCAATCAATCTTTCAGCTTGAAACTCGGTGCTTAACCCACTGCATCACCAGACCTCCTTATACCTCCTCCAGACAAGTTGAAAATTACAAATAAATCCAGATGTTTGTATATATGTGTTCCAATAGTTTCTAATAGCTTTCCCTAAGCATGCTTTCATTATTAGAGTTGCATTTTCATTTTTGCAATTGTCATTTCAGCATCTTCTATATATACTTCTTGAAGGACTCTGTCCAGTCCAATGGTTAAATTCTTTCTCCTAAATAATTCTCATGGGAAGTGCCAGTGGTTCGGTAAGATAAACATTGGTCTACTAACCACAGGGTCAGCAGTTCAAATTCCCTATCCGCTCCCTGGTAGAAAGATGATATTTTCTGAATCTACAAAAATTTACAGTCTCAGAAACCTACCTTAGAAGTTGGAGCCAACTTGAAGGAACCTAACAATAGAAGCAATTCCCATTAAGGAGACATTTTCCTTTGTTTACCAAGGATAGAAAAAAATATATTATGACATTGTCTTTTCTTTCCTCAGTCTCTCCTTTGGCCTGTTGTATTTGCTAAGTACCATTGAGTTGGTTCCTACCCATAAAACTCTGTGTAGAGTTTCTGAGGACCAGCTGGTGAGCTTAAACCACACAACCTTGCGCTTCAAACTGACTTTTGAAGCCCAGCATATTAATCCATAGTGATACACAAGGACTCTTTCCTTTAGCATATCTGGCTCTTAATTATGCTTCTAATTACCCAGGTTTCCTGGTGACAAAATACTAACTAGTTTCCACTTCAATATGGGACTTTTATAGAATCTATTTTTAGAAGCAATTATAGATTACTAACACTCGAAATTCATTCTGCACAACAGGTGCAGGATTTCAGGAATGTTTCTCATAATCATATTTTATTTCTTTGATGGTATTAGTCCAGTGCCGTGATAATAAGAATATCACAAGTATATTACCTTAAAGAACATTTGTTGTCTCACAATTCAAGTGGCTAAAGTCCAAATCAAATTCTCAGTAATTTTCATCCCTTCTATATTGATATCCCCAGGTGTACCTTGGTACCTTAATGATCCCCACATGACATGTGTTTCTTCCTTCTGTGTGCATCTTAAACCCCAGAGTGTATCTCTCTGTATAACCTTCTCTTTTTATCACTCATAAGTGCTTAGATTTAGAACCTACTCTACTCAGGTATGATTTAATTAATTAAAAAATTAAACCCTATTATTTACAAACAGGGCTACATCCGTAGAATTAGGGGTGAGGATTCCAACAAATATTTTTTAAATATTTTATTGTGAGTTATATGATAGTTTACATGAGAGAACTTTAGTTTTACATTAATTCCATCGTATTTCATTTCATTGCTATGGTTCCAATCCCCTCCATGCATCATCTTCCGACTAAAGGGTATATCCTAGAAACCCATCCTCTACACTTCCCCCTCCACCCTCCACCAGTCTTGTGCCCACAGTCCCTCTCCCTCTCTGGATCCAAGTTTCCCAGCCGCTTCATCACTCCACGTCATTGTTTCTGTCTCCATCTCAGGCATTCCTGCTTCTCTGGGTAGGGTCCCGCTCTCGGCTCTTCTCCGTTGATGGTCCCAGAGACCTCT
>NW_006409034.1:14905-16392 GCF_000296735.1 Chrysochloris asiatica | reverse complement strand
CATAACAGTATTCTGTATTGCTGGAAAGTGACAATTCTTTTCCTCATTTCTGGTAATGTGTCTCTTTGAATCACTCTACACCATAAGATGTTCCTATACTTAGATCAAATTTGAAGGTGAGACATATAAATAGGAAGTCTGTGAATGAACTCTAGGACTATAAAACTCTCTTCCATATTCATCTGTTTTTTTAAAAAAAAATGTGTTTGATGTGAGTGAAAGTTAACAAAGCAAATTGTCTTTCTATTCAGCAATTTTTTTTGCTCATTTTGATTCTTGTCTTTGATTACATTCTCCATAATGTAAAAGCACTCATCCCACTTGTTCCCTATGCTTATTGTTTCCATTCATCCTTCTTTCCTATTCATTCCTCCTTTCTGAGCTTTATTCCTTGACAAATGCTGCCTTTTTGATTGTTCCAAGGAATGTATAACTCCCTGGTGTTATTGTTCACCTTGTAGGCCTTGGCTAAAGTTAAACAATGCAGATGAGTTCAAGTCCTGGCTTGAAGAGTAACTAATGTTTATAGTTTTGAACATTCTACCAGTTTCTTTCAGACTAGTAAGTTTTCTTTTATTATTATTTTAATTTTTTTTGTGATTTTGAGTTTTGTTCCAATTTTCCTCCCACACTTTCCAGTACCCCAGTTTTGGGATTCCATAGAAGTTAACAGGAGTAGCAGGACACCATCTGGCCCTTATTGCAGGGTCATGGATGATGAGGTCCATGTTGGATATTAGTTCTTGAAACGAATTGCCTTCATGAGTATTTGATGTTCTTCTTCCCCTTTTCTTAAGATAGAGTGCTCAGAGAGCTAGTACTCAGGTTTCTTCTCTTTGATAACAAGATTCTGTGAGAGTTAGCTCTGATGCACCTTAGTATGTGTTGTTGTTAAGTGCCATCAAGTCTGTTTTGACCCATAGTGACTCTGTATTGGGTTTCCAAGGAACAGATAGTGAGCTTGAAGCACCAATATTGCAGTTTAAATGATTTTGCAATATGGTGCATTAACCCACAATGCCACACCAGTACTTCTTAGTATGGTGGTGGAAAAAGTACCTTAATTCTGGCCTTCAACATAGGAACACAGAATCGTTGTAAATATGCCTAGATATAAGTCAATATTATATTCACCAATGGAATTTGGAGAAATGAGGACGTAAAGGATCTGAAAAGAAAATTTCAAAGGTTAGCTCAAGAAGATAAAGTCAAATATTACAAAAAAATGTGAAAAGATCTGGAATCAAAAAACCAAAAGGAAGAACACACTCAGCATTGTTTAAGTGGCAAAACTGAAGAAAAAATTTAAGCATCGACAAACGTTATTGAAGAATTATCTGAGCAATTTATTGTATAATGCACAATGCATCAAAATAAGATGGAAGTAATACACATAATCACTGTACCAAAAGGAAATGGTTGATGTTCAACCATTTAAAAATGTATCATATGATCAAAAGCCAATGATACTGAAGGAGGAAGTCCAA
>NW_006409034.1:11881-13890 GCF_000296735.1 Chrysochloris asiatica | reverse complement strand
TATTGCATTAGGCAAATCTGTTGCACCAGACCTTTTTAAAGTGTTGAAGAGCAAAGATGTCAGCTTGAGGACTGAGGTGTGCCTGACCCAAGCCATGGTATTTTCAATAACCTCATATGCATGTAAAACCTGGACAGTGAATAAGAATGACCATAGACGAATTGATGCTTTTGAGTTATGGTACTGGAGGAGAATATTGAAACTGCCAAAAGAACTAACAGATCTGTGTTGGAAGAAGTGCAGCCAGAGTGCTCCTTGGAAGCCAGGATGGCCAAATTTCATCTCTCATACTTGGTACATATTGTCAGGAGGGACCAGTTGCTGGAGAAGTATATCATATTTGATAAGGTGGAGGGTCAGAGAAGAAGAGGAAGATCCCCAATGAGATGGATTGGCTAAGTGGCAGCATCGATGGACTCAAGTGTGACAACAGTATTGAGGTTGGCCCAGGATTGGGTAGTGTTTCGTTCTGCTGTGCATAAGGTCACTATGAGTTGGTACCAACTCGATGGCACTTAACAACAACAACAATGGAATTTGCTGGACTTCAAGGTGCTGCCTTTAATTATTTAAGAAAAGGTTTCACTAGGGTCCCTCATACAAATAAATGCAAATACATTGATATAAGAAGCAGAAAGTCAGTATTTTAAAAACAAAAATTTAGTAAAATCTACAGTAACATTTTGATTGGTCATAGGTCCTAAATTTATGTCGTTTATTTATTTATTTTTAATATATATTGCAAAAAGATTTTCTTCAAGCCTTTTTTAAAGTGTTTTTTAATTAAATAATTCTTATGGATGTAAGCATTTTCTTGTACTTTTAGTGTCTTCATTTTTTTCCCCCTAATTTGTCAAAATGATTATTACTGGTAACCAAGTTAAATCAAATTTAAATTCATTCAGACAGCTTATCACTTGAATATATTCATATGCAAAGCACACAATAGTCAAATCAAATGAGAAGTTAATATAAAAATTTTTAGAGAAAAGGAATCACATCAAGTGCAATTTAGCCTAATTGAGACTGATTTTAAATCACTTTATCTCAAAGGGATATTTAATCTTCTCAGCACAGTTTTACTCACTACGTGTAATTCAAAACCCTTATAATCTTTTTTTTTTTTTCATTTCACCTTGTTGTCTTAATCCAATAGGTGGATAAGTTTCTGTAAGGCAAGATTTCATTATCTTCTGCTTTTATTAGAGATCACTACAATTTGTTGCATTTTCTTTACCTCGTTTAAAAAGAACTTCAGATGGTTGTTATATATATATATATTTTAAAAGAGACAACATAAAAATAATGCTATAGTATAAGCTAAGCACTGGATTGTTAACCTCAGTCTGACCTCATGGTCAGAGGTTCAAACCTACCAGCTGCTACTAAGAAAACCTATACAGACTATGATTCAGAACCAAGTAATGGCACTTAACAACAACATACATAAGGAAATCAGAGCATACACCATTGCAGATAAAGCATATTACTTTACATTTTCTAAGCATGTATTAAAATTTTCTCTTTGATGAGGGTGGCTAGAATCTTTAAATAAACATTCAAGAGTGAATAACAGGCATTTTTATTATGTTGTTGTTAGGTGCCATAGAGTTGGTACAGACTCATATCAATCCTATGAACAAGAAAACAAAATACTTCCCTTTTTTGGACCAGCCTCAAAATCACTGTTACATCTGAGTCCATTGCTCCAGCACTGTGCCAATCCATCTCCTTGGGGGACTTCCTGTTTATCTGGGATCCTCCACATTACCAAATATAATACCTCTTTCCAGTGAATGGTTCCTCCAGATAATATGTCTGAAGTATGAAAGACAAAGCTTGGGCATCCTGGCTTCTAAGGAACACTCTGGTTGTACTTCTACAAACATGGATTTGTTTGTTCTTTTGGCAGTCCATGGTACTTTTAATATTCTTCTCCAATACTTATTCATTGTCCAACATTTGCATGCATATGAGGTTTTTGAAAATACCATGGCTTGTGTCAGGCC
>NW_006409034.1:9739-10751 GCF_000296735.1 Chrysochloris asiatica | reverse complement strand
TAAAAGGAGCTGTCTCAGAAGTAGAGACAAAAGAAACAAGAGCCATAAGTCTAGTGTGAGATTCTTGCTTGGTAGCAGCAGAGACAGCAGCATGCAGAGACAGAAATGCAGGGTTCCCAGGCTATGAACTGAGTGAGGCTGAGTGCCTTTGCGAAGAGGCTGAGAAGAATGGGATGTATGTTGGGCAGATGATCATAAGGCTAAAGGAGCTCAATTCACTTGACTGAGAAACACAGAGGCCAAAGGACTGAGTAGCTGAGAAGTTGAGCACAGTAGTGGGGTTTGCTAGTAGTATGGATGAGAAGAAGTATTCCTAACAGGAGAACTGTTGTATCCTGAAGTGTTTCTGATCATGGATAACATCCTGCTAAATTCCTGCTAAACCCTATAATCATGAATATTCTTTGTGGATTCTGTGTGACCATTACAATGGATTATTTCGCCCAGCAGAGAAGTAGACAGTGCTTCAAGAGGGATGATTGGTGCTAGGACAACGTTAATAATCTTAGAGCATGGAACCATATCTGACCTTGTCTCATAGGAATTGACCTTGATTTGATGTAGAATTTGGTTCTCTTTCTTCCTTATGCAGTCACAAGAAGTAGGACATGGCTCCCACATTATTTTACAGAACCCCACTAAGGACATATCAAATAAGGCATATGTTCTCTTGATGACTACATAATGGTGGGCAAGAAGGAATGAATAGACCATTGCAAATAAGTACTGTACATATTCTGATAGTCTGTTACATTGAGCATAAAGGTATTTTAAAATTCTGTATTAAGGATTATTAATGAACCATAAGAAACTGATGTCTAAATTGAGTAAGATGAATAGGGTTTATTCAGTTAATACATATGGATATTGGAAATAGAGAAATATGAGACAAACAGGAACAATAGTCCATTTTTATTAACCTGTGCTATTTACATTTCTGTGATCCTCCTATATTCATATATTCTTATTTTTTAGGTCTGTGCCATATGACTTGCTCCCCAGTGATATAATG
>NW_006409034.1:8472-8960 GCF_000296735.1 Chrysochloris asiatica | reverse complement strand
TTTATGAAATCTGACACTAACAGATGTCCCAAAGGTTTTGAGTGTCCTATATACATTTCAACAGCATGTATTCCCTACTTTGTGAATTTCACTTTCACAAAATGAAACCCTATATTGTCAATCTCTTTTCTAATTAACTTAAAAACATATGACTTAATGTCTTGGGTATCTAGTGCTGCTGTAAGAGAAACACCACAAGTGGATGGCTTTAACAAACAGAGCAGTTTGGTACACTAGAAATTCTATTCAGAGTGCTGCCTCTAGTGAAATGTCTTACCTTCTTTCAGTAATTGAGACCCAGTGTTTATTGGACATCTCCATGTGTCTTGGAATCAAGATTTCCATGAATGTAGAAACTTCACATTGCAGAAATCCCAGGTTCAAATGATTCACTCCACTCCCAAATCTTCTTTCTTGGTGATATTAAATCCCTCTTTTACTGCTAACTACACTCTGTTCCTTTTATCTTTGTAAGATAAAAGATGTTA
>NW_006409034.1:7147-7686 GCF_000296735.1 Chrysochloris asiatica | reverse complement strand
TTAAAACTGTAAAGAAGTCTTGTGCAACAAATTTGCCTAAGTAATATGTCATTTGATTTCTTGACTGCTGCTTCCATGAACTTTTTTTGTGGTTCCAAGCAAAATAAAGTCTTTATAATTTCATTTTTTCTCTATTATAATGTCATTCGTTGGTCCAGTTTTGAGGACTTTTCTTTTATTTACATTGAAGGGCAATCCATACTGAAGTATGCAGTCTTTGATATTCGTAACTATTTAAGTAGTCTTCATTTTTAACAAGCAAGTTTGAATAATTCATATATCAAAGACTGCTATTGAGTGTTCATCCAATCCTGATGCCAAATTCTTCTTCCTATAATACAGGTTCTTTGATTATTTGCTCAGCATACAGATTGAATAAACATGACGAAAGGATACAAGCCTAATGCACACTATTCTGGATTTTAAACCATTTTGATGATTTCCACATTCTATTAAATTATATAATTAATATAGCATATAAGGTAAATTAGCAGAAGATAATAAAAAATAGTTGTAACAGGGCATCAACAGGGAAATAT
>NW_006409034.1:2462-3088 GCF_000296735.1 Chrysochloris asiatica | reverse complement strand
CCTTTAGCAAAACTTTACTTGCTTGGGATTTCAAAGAGATTGTCTGATGATTTCTGCATTCCATTGGGTCACCTCTCTTTGGAATGGGCACAAATATGGATCTCTTCCAATCAGTCAAGTAGACAGTTGTCTTCCAAATTTCTTGGCATAGATTAGTGAGTGCCTCCTGTGTTGCCTCACTCTCTTGAAAGATTTCAATATTTATTCCATCAGTTCCTGCTGTTTTGTTATGTAACAAGTCCTTCAATGCACTTTGGACTTTCTCTTTCAGTATCATTGGCTCTTGATCATACACTACCTCTTGAAATGGTTGAATATAAACTATTTCCTTTTAGTACAGTGACTCTGTAAATTCCTTCCATCTTCTCTTGATGCTTTCTGCATCATTCAATAATTCACCCAGAGAATCTTTCAATAACAAAAGTCAAGAATTGAATTTTTCCTTTGGTTCCCTCAGTTTGAGAAATGCTGAGTGTATTCTTCCTTTTTGTTTTTCTGATTTCAGATTTTGCATAATTTGTGTTATATTTGGCTATCTTTTCTCGAGGTGATCTTTGAAATTTTCCGTTCAGCTCTTGTGCCTTCTCATTTCTTCCATTTGCTTTACTTTTCTACACTGGAGAGCA
>NW_006409034.1:0-638 GCF_000296735.1 Chrysochloris asiatica | reverse complement strand
TCATACATGAAGAAAGCAAAAAGTCATTAAGAAGACAAGAAAAAAGGAAAAGATCAAAATGGATCTCAGAACAGACACTGAAACTTGCTCTCCATCGTAGAGATGCTAAAGCAAATGGAAGAAATGAAGAAGTACAAGAGCTGAACTGAAAATTTCAAAGGTCAGCTGGAGAAGACAAAGTCAAATATTGCAACAAAATGTGAAAAGATATGGATCCAGGAAACCAAAAAGTAAGAACACAGTCAGCATTTCTCAAGATGGGGAACTGAAGAAAAAGGTGAATTTTCAACTTCTGTTATTAAAAGATTCTCTGGAGAAATTATTGAATGATGCAGAAAACATCAAAAGAAGATGGAAAAAATACAGATAGTCACTATACTAATGTCACTATACTAATGATGTTCAACCATTTCAAGAGGTAGCATATGATCAAGAGCCAATGATACTGAAAGGATGAAGTTCAAAGTGTGTTGAAGAAATTGGTGAAAACAAGCTCCAGGAATTGATGGAATAAAAATTGAAATTTTTCAAGAATGTGAGGCAGCACTGGAGGCACTCACACATCTATGCTAGGAAATTTGGAAGACAACTATCTGGCCAACTGATTGGAAGAGATCCATATTTATGCCCATTCTGAA
>NW_006409033.1:802739-807004 GCF_000296735.1 Chrysochloris asiatica | reverse complement strand
GATATGGCCATGTGGTTCTTTTCTTTTTCTTATTTATATGGTAGATTATGTTGATCATTTTTGTAATGTTGAACCATCAGTGATATGAATCCCACTTGATCATGATGTATTATCTTTTTGATGTGCTGCTGGATTCTGTTGGCTAGGATTTTGTTGAGAATTTTTACATCTATGTTCATGAGGTATATTTATTTATTATTTTCATTCTTAGTGACGTCCCTCCCTGGTTTTAGTATGTGGGTTATGCTTGCTTCATAAAATGTATATTAAGAATTTTTCCATCTTCTTCTACATTCTGGAATAATCTGAGTAGACTTGGTGACAGCTCTTCCCTGAATGCTTGGTACAACTCACAACTGAACCCAACTGGGACTGGACTTCTTTTGTTTGGGAGTTTTTTGATGAACTGATCAATTTCTTCTTTTGTTAAGGGTGTATTCAAGCTTTTTACTTCACTCTGTGGAAGTTTAGGTAGGTTGTGTTTTTCTAGAAATCTATCCATTTCTTCTAAGTTTTCAAATTTGTTGGAATACAACTCTTCATATTATCCTATTATTAGCCTTTTAATTTCCTATGTTTCCGTTGTGATGTTGCCCTTGTGGTTTCTAATGAGTGTTATTTCTGTCTTCTCATTTGTTTCTTTTGTTAGTTTGCCAATGGTCTGTCAATTTTTTAAGTCTTTTCAAAGAACCAGCTTCTTTTCCTGTTGATTCTTTGTATAGTTTTTCTGTTTTCTATCTCATTTATTTTTGCTCCTCTCTTTATTATTTCTTTTCTTGTGGTGGCTGTAGGTTCCATCTGTTGGTCTGTTTCAAATTTTTGGAGATGCTGAGTTAATGTTTTAATTTGTGTTCTTTCTTCTTTTTGGATGTGTGCATTTATTGCAATAAATTGCCCTCTCATCATCGCTATCACCATGTCCCAAAGATTCTGGTATGTTGTGTTTTCAGTCTTGTTTGTTTCTAGGAACTTTCTGAGTTCATGTTTTATTTCTTCTACTACCCAGTCACTTGTAAGCAGGCTGTTATTAAATTTACATGTATTTATTACCTTGGTCTTCCTATATGTTATTATTTATTGATCTGGTGTTCAAGGCTCTTGTGTCCTAAATATTGAGGTACAGCCCATGGCAAGTGCTGTGGTCTTCATCAACAGGTATTTTAACTAATTTTTGTTTTCAGCAACAATGTTATATAATTTGCATATCTAATGTTGTTAATGAGTCTACCTCTAAACTTCATGTCACTTTGCTGTTCTTTCTCAATAATTCAGCTTCTCTGATTATTTGATCAGCATACAAATTGAATATGAATGGTGAAAGAATACAACCCTAGCACACACCTTTCCTGATTTCAATCCATTAAGTGTCCCTTGTTCTGTTCCAATGACTGTCTCTTGGTCTATGTATAAGTTCCTCATGAGTACAAATATATATTATAGAATACTCATTTTCTGCATGTTTTCCATGGTTTGTCATGATTCACACATTTGAAAGTCTTTACATAGTCAAAAAATGGTCTGAAACGTTAGTCTCTGAATACCTTATGAATAATAGCAGAATACTGTCTGAAATAGAACCAGGAGATTGACTCTTAAGGATAGAAAGCACTCAAAAATCAACTGGGGACGAGCTGCTGTCTCAGAATAGATTTGACCTTAATAACATGAATTCAGAAAAGCTTTCAGGACCTTCATTTGCTGATGGGGCACAACTCAAAATGAGAAGAAACAGCTGCACATATGCATTGAGAATCAGAATATGTAATGTACAAATTATTAATCTAGGAAAATTGGAAGCCATCAAAATTTTAATGGAATACAAAAAAAATTCTATGTCTTTGGTATTATTGAGCAGAAGTGGACTGGCATTGGCCATTTAAAATCAGACAATCATATGCTGCAGAAGAATTACTGAAGAGGAATAGCATCATATTCATTGTTAAAAAGATCATTTCAAGATCTATCCTGAAGTACAACGAAATCTGTGATATAATAATATCCATAGACCTACAAAGAAGATCACTTTAAACTATTAATACTCAAATATGTTGTTGTTGTTGTTAAGTGCCATCGAGTTGTTTCTTACCCAAAACTCATAGGGCTTTCAAAGAGCAGTTGGTGAGTTTGAACCACCAACCTTGCAATTCAAATGAACTGGCAGTCTAGTGCTTATTCTACACAACAACAATTAAAGCCATTTATGAAATTGAGGAATTCTACCAGCTCCTTCAGTATGAATTTGATCAACTGTGTAGTCAAGATGCACTGATAATTACTGGTGATTGGAATATGAAGTATGGAAACAAAATGGAAGGTCAATAGTTGAGAAATATGTCCTTGATGATCAAAATGAAGCTGGATATCAATGATAGAATTTTGCAATACCAATGATTTATTCATTGCAAATATATTTTAAAGCAGGGTAATAAGTGACAGTACACAGATCTCAACAGATGGAATACACAGAAATCAAATTGACTACAACTGTGGCAAGAGACAATGTAGAACTTTAATGTCAACCAAAACTAAGTAAGGGGCAGGCTATATAGCTGTTGCTGCTGCTGTTAAGTGCTGTGGAATGGGTTCCAACCCACAACAACCTTGCATAACATTTCCAAGGAGTTTCTGGTGGGTTGGAACTGCCAACCTTGTGACTCAAACTGGCCTTGGGGCCCAGGGACTTATCCTACAGCTTCATACCAGATTTTCATTTCCTCATATGCAAGTTCAGGCTGAAGCTAAAGATAATTAAAACCAGTCAATGAGAGTCAAAATATGAACTTGAACACAGCATACCTGAATTTAGAAATCATCTAAAGAACAATATTGATGCATTGGATAATAATGACTGCCAGAACAGTGGTGGAATGATATCAAGAACATCCCACCACTTGTCTGTTATATGGTCATACTGTGGTGTCTTGCATATCTAATGATTCTGGAAGCCATGCTATTGGTATTTAAAATGCCAGCAGGGTACATTAGACACTAAATACCAAAGAACTGCTGGATGAAAATTTCTCTAATGTCCTGAAAAGTGAAAAAAATAAGCATTCAAGAAGCTCAATGAAGTCCCGAAGGATAGACCCCAAAAGAAAATCACTGAGACATATCATAATCAAGCTCTCCAAAACCAAAGATAAGGAGACACTCTTGAAAGCAGCTAGGGAAAACAGAAGTGTTATGTACAAAGGCAAGCAAGTCAGACTAAGCTCGGATCTCTCAGCAGAAACCATGCAAGCCAGAAGGTAATAGGAAGACATATATAAAACTCTGAAAGAAAACTGCCAACCAAGAATTCTTTATCCAGCAAAGCTATCAATCAAATACGATTGTGTATTCAAAACATTACAAGATAAAGAGAAGCTAAAGGATTTTGCCAAAGCCAACCCTGCTCTACAAAACATCCTAAAGGGAGTTCTGTGGACTGAGAACCAACAAGAACAGACAACAACCAGAAATTAACATACGTGGCAGCACCTCCCAGAACTAAATCGACAGAAGAAAGAGTCGAGAACAGAAGAAAACTATAAGAACAAACTCAGAGAATCTGGTAGATCAGTCTATGATCAAAACAATTACAATGTAAAAGAAGGTAAACAGGGAGGAACAGAGAAAAAGAAAAGAACCATATGATCATATCGATTGATGCAGAAAAGGCATTGGACAAAATTCAACATCCATTTCTTATAAAAACCCTCAACAAAGTAGGAATTGAAGGGAAATTCTGAAGCAAAATTGAGAACATATAAACAAAATCAACAATCTACATTACTCTCAATGGAGAGAAACTTAAAGCTTTCCCTCTGCAAACAGGAACCAGACAAGGATGCCCTTTATCTGCATTCCTATTCAATATTGTGCTGGAAGCCTTACTAAGAGCTATATGGCAAGACAGGTAAATTAAAGGCATCCAAATTGGCAAAGAGGAATAAAACTCTTTCTGTTTGCAGACAATATGATCCTATTTATAGAAAACCCAAAGACTCAGTAAAAAAAGCTACTTGGTATTTACCCATAAGAATCACAAGCCATAACAAGAGTAGATATATGCACACCAAAGTTCATAGCAACACTATTTACAATAGCAAAAAGATGGAGACAGCCTAAGTGCTTATCAATTGAAGAATGGGTAAACAAACTATGGTACATGCATAGAATAGAATACTGTGCTACCTGAAGAATAACTAGGAAGCTGGAAGCCACCACATAACATGGACAAACCTTGAGAACAGTATGTTGAGTGAAATTAGTCAGTCACAAAA
>NW_006409033.1:801948-802639 GCF_000296735.1 Chrysochloris asiatica | reverse complement strand
TTTCTCCCGCGGAGCGGCTGGTAGTTTCGAACCGCTGACCTTAAGGTTCGCAGCCCGATTCGTAACCACTACGCTACCAGAGCTCCTTAGTAAGAGCTATATGGCAAGACAGGTAAATTAAAGGCATCCAAATTGGCAAAGAGGAATAAAACTCTATTTGCAGACAATATGATCCTATTTATAGAAAACCCAAAGACTCAGTAAAAAAAGCTACTTGGTATTTACCCTTAAGAATCACAAGCCATAACACGAGTAGATATATGCACACCAAAGTTCATAGCAACACTATTTACAATAGCAAAAAGATGGAGACAGCCTAAATGCCTATCATTTGAAGAATGGGTAAACAAACTATGGTACATGCACAGAATGGAATACTGTGCTACCTGAAAAATAACTAGGAAGCTGGAAGCCACCACATAACATGGACAAACCTTGAGAACAGTATGTTGAGTGAAATTAGTCAGTCACAAAAAGGAGAAATATCGCATAGGACCAACACTATAAAAGAACAAGTAAAAGAACCCATACTAAAGGGGGGGGGGGTTTCTTTGCTGGTTACAGGGATGTTGGGGTGGGGTAAAGGGAGGGAGGGGAAGGTGGAGCACAGGGCAAGGAATAGACATAGGATAGTTTGGGTGCTGGGGAGGGCGGCAATACACAACAAGGGGGAGGGGAATGGAAGAACAAA
>NW_006409033.1:789834-797338 GCF_000296735.1 Chrysochloris asiatica | reverse complement strand
CTGTATTGGATTTACAAAGTTGCAAATCTTTATGAGGAGCAGAAGTCTCATCTTTTTCCTTTGGAGTAACTAGTAAATTCAAGTTACATACAGTTAGCAGTTGAACTTGTAAGCAACTATGCTATCAGGGCTCCTTGTAACCAAGAGTAAGAGCTTAGAATGATCCATGTGGTAATGGGTTAGTCTTGTATACATACATGTGAACTCATATTTATTTTAATATAGATACAGGTGATTGTATGTAGACATTATTATATATACACATACTTACTTTCTTGCTGTCAGCTGAGATGGCCTGAAATAGATTACTACTCAGCATGATGAACAAAGCCAGCATTGTGATCTTCATTTCTAATATCATCCTCGAATAAAAGAAATCAGGGATCCTTATAGACATGGCTGATTCTAGGACATGTGCAGGAAGTATGCAGGATGAACCTGGAGCATATTGTAGTGCCTAGTGCCAGAAAGTAAAAAAAAAATTCAAACACATACATGTATATACTCATTCACAAACACACAAACACACACACAAACTGATGGGGATATGTCAAATGCACATAGTAGTTAACTGATAGAACTCCCAATAGCCAAAGCTAAAATAATATGATTAATAAAATAAAACAATATTGGATTATATTATAATTCCAGTATATAATAAATGAAGTCCTGGTGTGGCACTGTAGGATAAGCACTGGATTGCTAATCACAAGGTTGGTGGTTCAAACTCACCAGCCTCTTCTTAGAAACCCTATACAGGGTCACTAAGGATTGAAACTGACTTGAGAGTACTTAACAACAATATATAATAAATATCCACGAGTTCATAATAACATAAATAAATGACTGAAAAAGCAAATGGAGGAAAAGATAAACTCTCCCATACTGCATTATTCTAAATTATGTATGTAGATCATCTGCTTTTGAGAATGTTTAGCATAATTCTCACTTTATTGTTGTATATGCATGGCAACTTTTTCCAAAGAACACAGAATGGCACTGTGGACAGGTGGCTGGGATAACTCTATAATTAAGATACCTCATAAATACTACCTCAGTCAGCAGATCAAGATTAACATCAGTAGTGGAAAGTTCATGCTGATTCTATGTAAACTTGATGTGTTTTGAGGAAATGGGTCTTCTTAACCCCTGTGATTTTTCCTTGCAAAACCTATAACTTCAGTCTAATCATGATTAAAAATATCCACAAATTCCCACAACAGTGCATCCTTCTAACAGCTGACCAGCATTTTTTAATTGAAAAGGTCATTGTAAAAGGAAACTCTCAGAAACTGTCATAGCCAAGAGGAGCTTAAGGAAACAAGATGACTAAATGTACTGTGGTATACAGGATGGGATCTTAGAATTGAAAAACACAACAGGTGAACACTGAGGAAACCTAAATAAGGCATATATTTTTGTTAATGATGCTTAATTATTTGTAAAAGAAAATGTGCAAGGTGTTGTAAGATGGAAAAGTAGGTATACCTTCTGTATTTTCTTTGCAATTTGTCTATAAGTCTAAATGTATAAAAAAATGTTATTGCAATCACAAAGATAATAAATTATGTCCATCATTAAACTAAAATTCTTTGCTTAGAATTTCAAGGCACTGAATACTCATTATTTTTCATTGTCACTGCTTAGCTATTAAACCTCTTAGTATTTGTGAGTATCCTTGATGCTCAGTTTAGTTCTTTTCCATCTTCACCATATCATTATCTTACTTAGACAAGTGACCTTAGCATGCTAGTAACCCTCACAAGCCACTAAGTTTCTTAAACGAAACCTTAGGATTGTTATTTTTAAACATTGTTGTTGTTAGGTGCCATCAAGTTGGTTCTGACTCATAGCAACTTATGCACAACAGAACGAAACATTTTCTGTCCTGTACCTTCCTCTCAATTGTTATTAAGCTTGAGCCCATTACTGCTGCCACTGAACCAATCCTTCTCATTGGGTCTTTCTCTTTTGTGATGACCCTCCACTTTACCTAGTATGATGGCCTACTGCAAGGACTGTTCCCTCCATTTTTAAACATGGATCAAATTATTGCATTGCTCTCTGCACAGCATCCATATGTGAAATGTTTATTTCTTTGTTTAAAAATCAGCAGAGTAATATTATTTTGACAGCCAGCTAAACATTTCTTCATTGATCATGATAATTATTTAGTGGTCCAGCTGTGAGGATTTTTGTTTTCTTTATATTGAGGTACAATCCATACTGAAGTCTGTAGTCTTTGATCTTCTCTAGTAAATATTTTAAGTCTTCTTCGCTTCAAAAGCAAGGTTGTATCATTTGTATTTTGCAGGTAGTTAATGAGTCTTCCTCCAATCCTGATGCCACATTTTTCTTCTTACAATCCAATTTATCAGATTATTTGCTCAGAATACAGATTGTGTAAGTATGGTGAAATGATACAACTCTGGCACATACTTTCTTAGTTTATTTCCACAGTATAAACACTGAATAAGTATGGTGAAAGGATATAACCCTGCCATACAACTTTCCTGATTTCAAACCATTCAGTATTTCCTTATTCTGTTCTAACAACTGTCTCTTGGTCTATGTACCAGTTCCTCAATGGTACATTTAATTGTTCTGGAATACACATTCTTAGCAATGTTATCTATAGTTAGCCATGATCCACTCAGTTGAAAGCCTTTGCATACTCAGTAAAGCACAAGTATCTTTCTTGTATTCTCCACTTTCAGTCAAGGTCTATCTGATGTCAGCAATAATATTGCTAACTCCACATCCTCTTCTGAATCTGGCTTGAATTTCTGCACTGTTACAAATGATTTTGAATCACCTTTAGTAAAATTTTGAGGATGACACAGGCCTGTGCAACATTTTGTTCTGTTACTCACAGGGTAAGCAGAAGTCAAAATTAACTCAACAGCAGTAGCGACAAAAACTTGCTATAATAATTTTATTGCTTAAAATTATTTCTGTGTTGGAGTATGTTGCTGCAGCTATACCACTGAACCTGTACATTATTGAGTATGATGTCTTTCTCCAGAGACTTGACAAAACTTCTGACTACTCTATCCAAAACAAATTTGCTTATTTTCTTAGAAGTCCATGATATATTCAAGATTCTTCACCAATACTTTAATCAAATGCAACAACTCGTCAGCCTTCATAATTCTTTCAATGAAATGCAAAACAAAATAATATCAATCCAGTGTTATTAAAAATGAATATTAAAGATATATTATATTAGTATTGTTGATGGTTCCATAAGCACTGAACTATGAACGTCAAGGTCCACAATTGGAGCCCTCCAGCAGCTCTGCAGGGGAAAGATGAGGCTTTCTGCTCCCAAGAAAAGTTAAAGCTTTGGAAACTCTATACAGGGTATCTATGAGTGTGATTTGACTTGATGACACTTAACTTAAAATTGTTGTTGTTTTTTTTTTAAATGCTAAGAGGTTTACAGAACCTCCCTTAGATGAGCATCCGATTGAATTTGGAGTCAAATTGAGCACAAATCTCTGCCTGAAAATCTTGAAGTGTTAGAAAAATTCAAAATTATTTTGTTTTAGTGCTGAAAACAATAAATGTTTTAGTGCTATAACAAAGGTTATAAATTATAAGGAGCTCTGGTAGCGTAGTGGTTACAAATTGGGCTATGAACCACAAGATCAGCAGTTCGAAACTACCAGCAGTTCCACAGGAGAAAGATGAGGCTATCTGCTCCCGTAAAGAGTTACAGCCTCGGAAACCCTGTTCAGGGTCGCTATGGGTCAGAACCGACTCAACGGCACTTAACAACAGCAATAACAACAGTAATAAAATGTTCATGGTTTCTTACAGCATAAATTGCAGATTGGACAAGAGCAAAGAAACTACAACTTAAAATTCATCCAACAAAGGGTTCTTGTTACAAGTAGTTTTCAACTCAGAGACCCTGAATAGTGTCTGAAGAGCAACTGGTAGGTTTGAGCTGCCAACCTTGTGGCTAACAGTCCACTGCTTCTCCTATACTACCACACCAGGACTCCAAAGTAAAAGGTTTTGTTATCAAGTGTCATTGAGTTGGTTAAGACTCATAGCAACCCTGTACTATGGAGCAGCTGGTAAAGCTGAGCTGCCAAGCTTGTGGTTCAAACCGACCTTTTGGTGCAGTGCATTAGCCTACAGTGCCATTCCAAGATTCCAAAGTAAAATTAGAATCTCTCAATCAAATACACTAAGAGCATCTCTCCATCAAAAGTACAAAGAGCAAGAGAAATCCTGGAGTCATCTTCCAGGAATGAAATAAAGCCAGTGATTTTCTATTGGTTTAGATTCATTTGTTATAAGGAAGAAGATTCCATACAATGAAGGTAAGTCATTAAGTGGTGCAAATGGTTTAATGCTTGACTGCTAACTGAAGTGTTAGAAATGCAAGTCTACCCAGAACTTCCTTGGAAGGAAGACCTGCAATTTATTTCTGATAGTATCAGCTATTGCCAACCCTATGTAGTACTGCTCTACCCTTAAACGCATGTGATCATTATGAATTGCAGTCAACTAGACAACAACTGATTTTATTTTTTCCCTTTATCTAGTTCTATTACCATTTTCTCTGAAAGTCTCATGCATGCCCACATGAATGTACACACAACTATTGCAATAATTTATCTAATATGAAATGCACTTTACTGATCTGATAGACACTGCTTGAACCTCTGAGACCATGACCCTTTAGTTACCCTTCAAGCCTGGAACAGAACTCATCCCTAAGGCTCAACTTACATTTAAACAATATACAGGACTGTACTGTGACAGCATCAGGGAAGTATACAATCCTTAGAACCATAAGACTAGATGGCACTTAACAACAACAACAACAACAAACTCTACAGAGCAGTGGCCATTATTCATTTGTTGTTAAGTGCTGTCTAGTTGGTTCAATCCATAGTGACCATATATAGGGTTTCTGAGGAGCGGCTGGTAAGTGTGAATCGCCAATCTTGCGGATCAATCGACTTTTCAGTCCAGCACATTAACCCACAGCACCACATCTGGATCAATCGACTTTTCAGTCCAGCACATTAACCCACAGCACCACATCTGGACTCCCCATAGTGTTTAAAAGGCTATAAATATTTATTGAAGCAGACTGCCACATCTTCTATGGAGTAACTGGTGGTTTCAAATTGCCAACCTTTTGGTTGGCAACTGAGCTCTTAACCACTTTGAAACCAGGGCACATTACTGTTTTAATAAGGATATTTAGAGTAAACAGCCCTATTAGACCTTAACTTAATTATTTTCAGAATCAAATATATTAAGCTAGAAATTTTACTTTTAAATTTTAAACTAAGTACAAGTTATTAAGAGATAAACTGAATTTCCATTCCATACTAATAATTTTATTCCAATTATCCTCACCTGCCTACCTTATAGCTCCAATTTAAAATACAATATTTCTAATCCTGATGCAAAGGTTTTACAGTAAGGTTGATTTCAAAATTCTAAAAAGTTTCTACGATGCTTTGATGGTGCTGTAGGATAAAAGTTGGACAGGTAATTGCAAAGTTAGCTAGTTCAAGCCCACCAGACATTTCATAGTAGAAAGATGAATCTTTCTGCTCCCATAAAGATTCATAACCTTAGAAATGCTATATAGGATCACTATGCATCAGAATAGATTGCTGGTAGTCAATTTGGTTTGGGTTCAACAAGTTTCTGTAAGAACAGGAAGACTTGGTGAGATGCCAGGCTTGAGATCCTTTGTTTGTTTGTTTTTTGTAACAGACCATTTTTCTCTGAAAGATGGCTCAAACCCCACAGACTGCACAATTTGCCTTCCCACTCTTACTTTTACCAAGTGTTTCCGGTTGATAATTTTGCATGGGGCCATTTGTTTTATATACAAACAAAGAAAGAAGTATGAGCCATGGTGCTACAGAAGGTTTAGGTGTTTGACTACTAGCCAAAATGTGAGTGGTTTGAATCCCCTAAAATCTCTGTGACAGAAAGACCTGGTGATATGCTTGCATACAGTTTATTGCAAAGAAGAGGCAATGGGACAGTTTTACTCTATATGGGATCACTGTGCATCAAGATTAACTTGGTAATACCTAACAACAACAAAGAGATGCACTTTGGTTGTGCTTTGTGAGAACTCAGAGGAAGGAATACAATGGGAGAAACTTTATGACATATTTTCCCTGTTTAGTATTGTGGTATAGTGAATTACTTAACATGTCTTTTCAAGCCTTAGTTTTTGTAGCTTTAACCAACTGACTTTTTTCCTGATGGGTCTGACATAAGATGGATGAAGATATTGACAGGGTGACATGATTCAGCTGTTCATGCTAATAGAGTTTATTGTAACTGTAAAGACATAAAACTCTAGTATGAGTATACAGTAGTCGTCTCAGAAGTAGAAGCAGGGAATCACACTACCATTAAAGAAAACTATCCAAGAGTGTATTTGGACCCTGGAATTCCTGAAAATTGAACCTTCTCCACCCAGGGACTGAAAGCTGTGCCAACAGAGGAGTAGCAGAGGACCAGCAGCATCAGAACCCAGAACCAGAGCACAAGACAGAGTAATAGGATCACCAGCCCACAGAGCAAGTAAAGTTAGGTGACTTTGGGCAGATGGCTTGTTTGCAGAGTGAGATGCCTCTAGGCACTTAATTGTGGGTGGCTATGTTTGCTGACTCACAGAGCTAGACCCTAGACCTGAGCACTTTCAGGCTGAGTCTTATATGTGTCCTGTGGATATTTATCAGTAGCCTGTGGGTATGGCTGAGGAGACGCTGTCATGACTAAAACAACTGTGACCTGGGCATATCTGACCTTGAGTTGTAATCTGTTAATGTCTTTAATAAATCTAATAACTGTGAGTACGGTGTCTGATTTCTGTGTGGCCATTACAATAAAATTTCCAGTCCAGCTGAAGAGTGTGCTGTGGGAGGGATGGCTGGTGCCACATTTTAATTTTTTTTCCTTAGCATCTTTACTTGGATTTTCTTGAAGAAATGAATAAAAGTCTCAGTGATATTCTGGGCAAGGGTAATAATGGACAGAGCTAATGAAGTGGTTAAAGAGAGAAATTGTGAAACTGCAACAGAAGTGAAGCTCTTTTGCTACCCTAGTGACACAATGTTTACAAGAAGGTCATCCTTCTGGCTTTCTGAATAATCTAGCAATAATGTGGTACTTGTGTACATCTGTAGAACAGGTGATCACATAATAAATAAGCAATGAATCTTGTCACAGTTTCATGGGCCAAGGAAAACTCAAACTGGGGAAGGAAAAGAATAACATGATGGGCAATTGGTGTTCATGGCAGATATATCAGTAAGAAAAGATTATGCTGAAGTACCAAAATGATTCCCCAAATCTCAGTAGATGAAAAAAAACACAACAATAAAACACGTATTCCTTGAAGAACCAAAATGTTCAAACTGCTTTAACAGAAGAAATAGCCTCATCTAAGGTACTCAAGGGCCCAAGCTGATAGAAGCTAAATTTTGATTTGTGCTTGCCTGGAACA
>NW_006409033.1:785236-789164 GCF_000296735.1 Chrysochloris asiatica | reverse complement strand
ATACTATTTATTCCAGTTTTTCACAATAGTCAAGAGTCTGACTTGTGAGTTCATGCCATACACCCATTTCTTAGTCTAGAAATAAATTAGGGGTACTCTCTGGAAGCATAGTGGTTACGAATGGGGCTGCGAACCGCAAAGTCAGCAGTTCTAAACTACCAGCTGTTCCGCGGGAGAAAGATGAGGCTTTCTGCTCCCGTAAAGATTTACAACCTCGGAAACCCTGTACAGGATCGCTATGAGTCGGAACCGACTCCACGACACACAACCACAACCACCACAACCAACTTATAACCCTATTGGAATTAGGGGTCTTTTGTCAACTTTTCTTGGATACAAAAAGAGTATGTAGTCAAAAGTCTGAAAGACCGGTGGCATTTGGTTTCTGTTTGCTTTTGTGGGTTTTTTTGTAAAAGAGTCTGATGGGGGGAAGTAATAGATGATTTGGAATAATTTTTAAAATGAAAGATGTTTATTTACATTAAAACTTCAATTTAAAAAACCCTGAAGCCAGCAATTGTCTGCAATATAATTCTACTTTTTATAACAATATTGTCTTAGTAAGATGATAAAATTGTCTTAAGTGAAGGGAAAAAGTTGACAAAAAAATAAAAAGGAATTAACAGTTCCAACTTTGCAGAAGCTTGTCTCAGCTTTTTATTTCATTCAAACAAATTTAACTGATTATGTAGTAAAAGTTTAAGATTTAAAACATGGGGTGTGAAAAATTAACCTGTTGATGTTGAGTCTATCCCAAGGCATTTAAGCAAATACTATTAATAATAATTTAAAAATTCAATTTAAAAAAGAGCTCAATATAACTAAATATGTGAGAGGGAACATATTGCATATCTCTGTTGGGTTGAAAATAAACATCAGGTATTCATAGAATGTTTTGGAGGCAGAACACACACATTACTTAAGTTTACCAAGTCTTTATTTAAAACTTTTAAGTTGCTTTAAAGTAAGTGTAAGAAACAACCCAGAGTTTCAGAATCTTAACCTTTTTCTTCTTTCTATTCCACTCCAAAAAGCAGAGAGATTTCACATAATTGCACTTTTCCAGAACACAGCACTGTAGAAACCATTTATGAGTGTTGCTGGTGACTTGATATCTGTGTTTTAACAATTTAAAAAACAACCTGATTTCACCTATGGTATTTTACCTCATTCTGGAGATATAGTGAATGGGGAAATGGTTTTGGATATTCAAAATTCCTTAATAAAAAATATACATTTAACAGTATCCTCATATGACTGTTATTGTTTAACAAATATATGAGGGGATTTCAAACATTTTGTGGAAAAATTCCATTATCTTTTAATTCCATTTTTCCATGAGCTTTTTGAAGCCCTTATATGTATTAATTTTGGTTGCTTTTATTGTTCTGATACCACTTTACTGTTTCAGATTCTGTATTTTCTGTGTTGAGCCAATTAGGGGGATTTTGATTATGTCAACCAATTAATCTGACTCTGGCTGCTGTCTCTCGGAAAAATGAGGAGGTTTTCCAATGCATGATTATTGTGAAAAAGAAGAAGAAGCTGTAAGAGTTTTTGACAACTAATTGGATGTTCCCACAATTTCTATATTTCCATAGCCTAGGTATTTTTTGACTTGATGTTATTATTTGGATGGAAAATCATGCAAATAATATCCAAAGTGTCTTCTTCTGCTTAAATGAGTGTCAAATACTAAGCAATGGTTAGAATGTACTAACTCTGAAAAGGAATAGAAATCAATGTTCAAGTAACCTTACCACAAAAGGAAGAGTATTAGCTCTGTCACACCCTTAACAAAACGTATTTGAAGCTCAAATTCATTTTATTAAAGCTCTACAGTTTTGGAGGTAGGACAGGTCTTCCTAATTTGTACTAGGACAATATGTGAAAGATATGCAAGTCTAATAATTTTTCAGTGTTATGACTACCATTCAATTTTGAAGAAATTATTGTTAGAGAAGAACTAGGACTTCTCTGACAATTGTTTTCCAGAATATATCCTAAAAGGTATTCCCCTCATATAATCTCTCATGATATAACAATTAGAGAGAGAGTTCAGAAAGTTGAGGACTTACATCCCTCAGTAAAGGCCATCAAAAGTTTATCCAAATGAAAATTTGTAGATTTGGCAGACACAGTGTTACCGTCACAGAATAAACACTTAGAAGGAAACACTCCAACTTCAAAGGATTATAAAAAGACATTTCCCCCCAGAAAATCGTTTTAAACTCTGAAACAGAAAATCAAGAGAGCCACACTATCTTACACACCCGAACAGGAACCAGATTGTAGCCAATGGTTACACCCTTTCCCCCTGATTCTCTGAGGTTTTGAAAATGGATTCCAAAGCTCCAAACAAATTGAATCTCTTCTTAAAAACACACACACACACACAAAATAACCCACTCTAATTTCCTAAAGGCTTATCACAAGTCTATTCCATAGAAAAAAAGTAGATAAAAATCTCATTTCTTAAATACCTATAAAAAATGTATGCAAATGCCATAAAAGCAACATAAGACTCCAGAAAAATGATGCTGCAGGCATGACCACAGAAAACCCATCTGGCATTTGTCATGACTTATGGGGTGGTCATCCGTTGGAGCTTACATGAAGTGATGATGAGCTGTGGAAAAGTATAATCCTGTTCCCAGGGTTTCTATAACTGTTTTCAGACTGTTCTTGAAATTATCAAAACTGGTCCCTTCT
The DNA here is from genome assembly GCF_000296735.1 of Chrysochloris asiatica. Lineage (NCBI taxonomy): Eukaryota > Metazoa > Chordata > Mammalia > Afrosoricida > Chrysochloridae > Chrysochloris > Chrysochloris asiatica. Next base: position 786,452 of record NW_006409033.1, on the reverse strand, counting down.
TTCAAAAACTTGTTTGTACACCAACTAGGGCCTGAAATTCATCCACTGTAGAATTTTTCATAGAAAGCATTATAGTCTACAAAGTAAAGAAGTTATATAGAAAAACAGGATAGTGGCATTTGAAATTTTAGAGTTTAACATTTTGTGCCATGTTTATACTTGCACATCAGAATAGTGACATCAGCTCCTTTCCAACATGAAATTGTTGGTGAGAGGGTGATGGGACAGAAATATTTGTCAAACACAAAATAACAAAAGAAAGAGAATGGTTCCCATCAGACCATTACAGTGGCAATTGAAGTATTTATTAAACAGAGATGTTACAACTAGAGGTTATTGCTTATGCAAAGGAGCATCAAAAGTTTGTAGAAAAATGGAATTTACACTTGAATTTTCTGAAGCCCACTCTTATTATATTCATAAGACTGAGTCTGAAATATTATGTGCTTCTCATTTATGCTACTGGATTGATAAGTATAAATCTGCAATTATAGGTTAGCCATATCAGCATGCCTTAAAAAATGTCCAGAAAGAGAAAGTTACACTTGTATATTCCCACCAATATGTGAAAGTTTCAAAAACTTAATGGAAAATGGAATTGAAATGTAATACATTTTTTCCACATACTTTCTGATACCCCTTCATATAGCCATTCATTCAGTAATACTATAAGTAAAACATACATACATATATACATATAGACATACATGCATACATGGAGTCCTGATATGGCCTTACAGAATAATGCACTGAATCACAAGGTCAGTTTGAATCACAAGGTTGGCAGTTCAAACCAACCAGCCACTCCTCAGAAATTCTATACAGTGTCTCCATGAGTCAGAAACGACTTGACAGCACTTAACAGCAACAACACAAACATACATAAATACATTCTGTTGTTGTTATGAGCTATTGAGTTGTTTTGGACTCAGATTCAGTCCATGTGACATAGTAAAACTGCTCCATAGGGCTTTCTTGGCTGTAATTTTTATGGAGGAGGTTTTGTGTGATGCTGTAGATGAAGCACTGGACTGCTAACTGCAAGATAGGCAATTTAAACCCACAAAATGCTCCTCTAAAACCTTATACAAGGCCATTATAAGTTGGAACTGACTCAACAGCACTTAACAACAATAGCAACAGCAACAATCTTTTTAGTAGTTGATTGTTAGTTCCTTCTCCCACAGAGCTACTGAATAGGTTAACAGCCAGGAGT
>NW_006409033.1:783006-783491 GCF_000296735.1 Chrysochloris asiatica | reverse complement strand
TAGATCATTTAAGCCTAAAAGTTAATATATAACAGCTTGATTGAACCTTTTTTTGTAAAAATAAAAATGTTAGATTGTTAAGAAAAACTATGAAAATATTTTAAAAGTTGTTCCTGTAAATCATTATGTCCTGGTTTGAATGATTAATCACATTTCAGTTCCTATCCTGTCTTATCTAAAGAATCACATCCTCCCTTTGTGAATTACATCCTCCCTTTGTGAATTGCACCCTTCCTTTGTAACAAATCCCTCCCTAAAAAAAGAGAATAAAAGACTGAGGTAGAGTGAGTGCTGTGTGCAATGTTAGGCAATATGTTTGCAGATCTGTCTACCTGTCAGCTTGCATCATATCTGTGTGTCTGTCTTTTGTGTGTATATTTCATCTCTCTCTTTCTTTATCCCTTTCGCTGCCAGATCTCCCTTCTTCATGATACCCACACTTCCTTGTTGAGGCTGTACCCCAACATAGGACCTCGACAGTGCTG
>NW_006409033.1:760357-760900 GCF_000296735.1 Chrysochloris asiatica | reverse complement strand
GAACTCAATCTCTTCATTATGCCTCTGTGAAGAACATGGTGGCATCCTTGAATGTAACTGGTTCTGGTAATTTAGGTTTCCTAGTCTCCTCTTGATTGCAGACATCAGCTTTAGTGGACAAACTTTTGGACTTTTCTGTCTGAATCCATTTCTTCCTGGTCTTCATATCTTCCTTGTGTTTGGAAGTCAAAATCTTACCCAGTCCTGCACACACAGGATACAAGCAGATTAGGGCAGAGCAATGGTACCTGAATCAATACAGAGGCTAGCTAAAATTCTGGTAAAGAGTCAGTTGGTAGTTGCTTCATCTCCAGATGGATCTCTGCTGCCTGAGGTGACTTGTTCATAATATCATGAAACTCCCACTTCTTTTCGTGCATGCAGGACCTGCTGCTCCTTGGAAGCCTTATACCCGGTCCATATGAATTGAATATGACTCAACGACAATTAAAAATGCAGCAAATGTATTGTGGTCCTCTGTTCCATAGTCCACCTCAATGACCTTTCGAACCTCCATTTTTACTCTTTTTTTTAATGTTTTAT
>NW_006409033.1:757269-758977 GCF_000296735.1 Chrysochloris asiatica | reverse complement strand
ACCACCAAAACCTGAATCCTGACATCCATTTTTGTCTTTTCATTCTTTCTTGTTATTTTACTGTGCTTTTACTTTCTTTTTGCATGGTATTCTTGATGTCATTCCACAACTTTTCTGGTCTTCTCTCATTGGTGTATAATACATCAATTCTATTATTGAGATTGTCTTTAAATTCAGGTCAGATATATTCAAGGTTGTAATTTGCACCTGTGTCTTTTTTTGTTTTTATATTCTTTAGCTTCAGCCTGAACTAACATGTGAGCAATTTATGATCACTTTTTGGCTAATGATATTGAGCTTTTCCACCATAATTTCCCACAGATATACTCAGTTGACTCCTATTTATTTCATCTGTTGAGGTTCATGTGTATATTCATTGTTTATGCTGTTGATAAAGAGTGTCTATAATGATTAAATTGTTGGTTTTGCAAAATTCTATCATGTGACCTTCAGCATCATTTCTATCACAAAGTTGGTATTATTCAATTACTAGTCCTTTTTCTTTGTTTCCAATTTTACATTCCAATCACCAATAATTATCAATCTATCTTGATTGCATGTTTGATTAATATAATACTGAAGAAGTTGGTAGAATTCTTCAATTTCTTCATCAATGGCTTTAGCAGTTGGAGAGTAAATTTGACTAGTAGTGATATTAAAGGTATTCCTTGTGTTTCTGTTGTTCTTAAGTGTCGTTGAGTTGGTTGTTGTTGTTAGGTACTATTAAGTTGGTTTTGACTCATAGTGACCTAAGTATGCTTACAGACAGAAATAAAGGCCAGTCCTGTGCCAACCTCACAATTGTTACATTTGAACCAATTGTTGCTGCCACAATCCATCTCATTGGGGTCTTCCACTTTTTGCTGACACTCAAAGTTATGAAACATGATATTCTACAGGGACTCGTGCCTCCTTACAACATATCCAAAGTATGAGAAATAAGTGTTGCCACTCTGGATTCTAAGGGGAATTTGATTGTATTTATTCCAACACCGTTTGTTTGTCCTTCTGGCAGTCAATGTACTTTTAATATTCTTCATCAACACCATAATTTAAATGCATTGATTCTTCTATGGTCTTTTGTAATTATTGTACACATGTCACAAAAATAAGAGGTGATTGAAAATATCACACCATTGGTCAGGTGCAACTTAGTCCTAAAAGTAACATATTTGCTGTTGCCGTACTTTTAAGAAGTCTTTGCAGCAGATTTACCTAATGTTTACTTTGTTGTTAGGTGCTGTCAGGTTGCTTGGGATTCATAGCAACACTAAACACAAAAGAACAAAACATTTCTTAGTCCTGTGCCATGCTCACAATGCTTGTTATGCTTGTGCTTATTGCTGCTGCAACTGTGTCAATGCAACTCATTAGGAATCTTCCTCTTTTACACTGATCCTCCACCTTACCAAACATGATGTCCTTCTCCAGGCACTCATTCCTCCTGATAACATTCACTAAGTAAGCATTCTGACTGTATTTCTTCTAACATACATTTGTTTGTTCTTTTAGCAGTCCATTGGTATTTTTAACATTCATCTCCAACACCATAGTTCAAATGCATCAATTCTTCTAAGGTCTTTCATATTCATTGTCTAGTATTCACATGCGTATGAAGCTATTGAAAATATCATGACTTGGGCCAGGTGCACCTTAATCCTCAAATTGATATCTGTGCTTTTTAACACTTTAAAACGTTCTATTGCAG
>NW_006409033.1:754866-756779 GCF_000296735.1 Chrysochloris asiatica | reverse complement strand
AAAGTTTTTGCTTAGTCAATAAAGGACAGATAAACTTTTATTTATTTATTTTTGGGGGGTGTTCTCTCATTTTAGCCATGATCCATCTGATGTCAGCCATGTAATCCTCATTTTATGTCCCCATCTTAATTTGTCTAAAGTTTCTAGCAATTTCCCTGTAGATGTATTATTGCAGTAATTTTAAAGTTATTATCAGAAAAAATTTACTTCTGTATGACATTAATGATTTTGTACAATGATTTCTGCATTAACTGGGTAACCTCTCTTTGGAATGGACACAAATATGGATTTCTACCAATCATTTGGCCACATAGTACTATTAAAAGTTTTATAGCATAGATGAGTGAATGTTTTCAATGTTGCCTACATTTGTTGAGGGATTTCAATTTATATTCCATCAATTTCCAGAGTGTAGTTCTTTGCTAATTTATTCAGTGTATCTTGAACATCTTCCTTCAGTACCATTGACTCTTTATTATATGCTAATTTTTGAAATGGTTGCTAATCAACCATTTCTTTTTCCTGTAGTGATTCTTTGTATCCCTGCCTACTTCTTTTGATGCCTTCTGCATCATTCAATATTTTCACTATTGTTGTAGTTGACTTCGTTATAAATTTATATCTCTGGTTCCCTATATTTGGTCTTGTGGGTTTGTTTTACTTTGAATATAGATTGAGTTCTGAGTAGTGTTGCCATGTACGTTAATCTTGGGTTGTTGTCTGCTACTGTTGATTCTCAATCCAAAGGGCATCCTTTAGTGGTATTTTTGTAAAATTTGTCTTGCTATTACAAATTTCTTTAAATGTCTTAATTTCACCATCATGTTTGAGGGACACCTTTGCTGGATATATGATTCTTGTTTCGCACTTTTTATCTCTCTCTTTACGTTTTTTTTTTAATATGCCATCCCATTTATTGCCTTTTTGCCTGTATGGTTTTTACTGAGAAATCAGAGCTTATATTTACTGGTTCTCCTTTGTAGACAATATTTCATTATTCCTGAGCTGCTCTCCTGCTTCTTTCTTCATCTTCGGTCTTGGAAGATTTGGTTGGTATGTCTTGGTGATTTTCTTTTGGGAGTTATCCTGTTTGGGGTTATTCCAGCTTCTTATATGCTTATTACTTGACTTTAATGGTGTTAGTGAAGTTTTATTTCAACAACTCTGACATTTCCCTCTGTGATTTTTATTGTTTATGTGTGTTCTGGAATTCTGATCACCCATAAGATATTCCTCTTCAGGTTGTCCCATATAACTATTAGCCTGTCTTATTTATTTATTTATTGTTTCATTCATTTTTTTTTCCTTCTGATTGTTCTTATACCATGTGTAGGATGCTAGTATTGAGAGATTTATCTTCAAATTCACTAATCCAGGATTTCATCAGTTTGAATTAATTGTTTTGCCCTTTCAATATATTGTCCATTAGTATCTTCTGAATTTCTAACTGTGGATTTTGTATTGTTTCATAATTTGCATTTATTTTGTCTGTTTTTGTACTTTTTCCTTAATTCTTCTAAAGGTTCATCTGTGTTCTCCTTGCTTTCTTCAACATTTTTGTTAATCCTTTGTAAGTAACTATATATCATTTTTTAAAATTCTTTTTCAGGTAGTTTCATTATCTTTTCTTCCTTAGAAACATTGTTTGTATCTACATCTTGGTCATTTGCTTGTGCCATTCTCTCTTGTTTCTTTGTGTGAGCTGAAATTATTTGTTGTCTCTGTAACATTGTGGAGTTTTTGTATTTATATTTAATTGTTCATTGTATCTTGATATGTTCTTAGGTTCTCACCAAATGACTCTTGTGGGTGCATTTAGAGAATGGAAGTATGTGTACCATTTTCCATTTGCTGTTCATGTACTTCAGTGTAAGGTGCTTGGCTCATGTTGGCTGCTGTCTATCATTGACCAG
>NW_006409033.1:752683-754766 GCF_000296735.1 Chrysochloris asiatica | reverse complement strand
GGTAATGATTCTTGGCTCATGTTGGCTGCTGTCTATCATTGACCAGGTTGTATAGGAGCTGGTAATGATTCTTGGCTCATGTTGGCTGCTGTCTACCATTGACCAGGTTGTATAGGAGATGGTAATGATCCTTGGCTCATGTTGGCTGCTGTCTATCATTGACCAGGTTGTATAGGAGCTGGTAATGATTCTTGCACAGTAGATGGAGCTGCAGAAGGTATGGTTGTGGCTAGGCTATATGGCCACATTTGCTGTCTCCTGTTGGGTGGGAAAGAGGACAACCACACCTTCAACCCTTACACCCAAACATCAGGAAACAACACAGAATAAGCAAGCAAGCATCCAACAATAGAAAGAGAAAAGAATTAAGGAGACCATAAAAATAATATACCTAAAAAGAGGTACAGGAACATGAAGCTATAGAATATAAAATAAAAGGAAGAAAGAACAAAATAAAAATAAGTGTTAGAAAACCAGGGAGAAGAAAGATGAAAATAGAGGGTAGGTAGTTGTAAAGAAAGATCAAATGGGGAAGAAAAAGAAGAAGAGAAATGAGAGACATAAGAAAACAAGGAAAAACAAAAGTGGAGATAGAAAGGATAAAATTCAAGAGACTGGAAAAGATGAAGGAGGAGAAAGAATATACAAACATAAACAATAAAACAACAAAAAGAAAAAAAAGCAGACCCCAAAACAAAAACTTAAAACAACAACAGTAACAAAAAAACAGCAAAACTGTTAAACCCAAAGAGGAGAAAACTCGGGGGGCTCTTGCAAGCCAAGGATCTCATGAGGTGGGTGTGGGGAGGAAGGTGATAGAAAGTCCCTGGCCCTAGATGTAGTTCTTATTGGCCTCTGTGTTATCTATGTTTAGGGCACTCAATCCAGATATAGTTTTTGGACCACCTTGATGGAGTTAGCCTCAGTGTCTGCTAGGACCATAGGGCAGTTGTGTACATTGCAGCCTGTACAATGGTGGTCTAGAGGCTCTGTGGGTTTTTTTGTTTCTAATCTGAGCCCACCTAAACCCAGACACTAAGATGGCGCATCAAAGTTGTGCAGGTGACCCCAGCCTCACATCGGTATGACTCCAACCACATGGCTCTGAACTTCCATAAAACAGAGACTGTGCTAGGGATAGATGATGGTGGGAGCTGGCTACACTTCTGGTCACCAGGGAAGCATGGGGAAAAATAAGGAATCACACCTTTCCAGTTACCTGTGGGATTCTGCTGTACCAGGTCACCTTTTTTGGCCAACACTGCTTACAGAAATTCAAGATATTCTCACCACATCTGACCACCTGTTCACCAGTCAGTCTCCTTGTTTCACCATTCCTGCTCAGCTTCTCCTTTCAGCAAGCACTCAATCCACTTCTCTATCTTTCTGACGTATGGGGCTCCAGGAGTTCCATTTTTGTCTTGTTTTATTTGGTCTTGTATTAAATAGTATTTACTGATGCCCCATTTTGAGTCATGCAGTCAAACTTTGCGGATTATTTGCTGAGAATACAAACTGAATAAGTATGGTGAAAGAATACTATCTTAGCACACATCTTTCCTGATTTTAAACCTTTCAATATCCCCTGGTTCTGTTTTAATGACATGTTGTAGCCATTTTTGAATTATCTTCAGCAAACTGTTACTTGCATTGTTTGATGATTTCTGCATTCCATTGGGTCACCTTTCTTTGGTATGGTCACAGATATGGATCTTTACTATTGGATGAACAAATAGCTCTCTTTCAGATTTCTTGGCATAGATGAATGAGCACCTTAAGTTTTGTATTATTTTTTGGAAGATTTCTATTTGTATTCCATTAATACCTGGAGCCTTGTTTTTGATAATGCCTTCAGTGTAGCGTGGATGTTTTTACTTCAATACCATTCATTGGTTCTTGACCATATTCCACCTATAGAAAAGTGTGAACAACAACCAACTCTTTTTTGGTACAATGACTCTGTGTATTCCTTCCATTTTCTTTTGATGCTTTCTTCATCATTCAATATGTTGTCCATAAAATCCTTGAATATTGCAAACTGAGGTTTGAAATTTTCTTTGATTCTTTCAGCTTGAGAAATGTT
>NW_006409033.1:746936-751343 GCF_000296735.1 Chrysochloris asiatica | reverse complement strand
CATTCATATCATTAAGGTCAACTTTCAATTGAGGATGCAGTTCCTCAAACCTTCCAACAAAAGGACCTTGTATTCTAGCGTTATATGTGATAATGTTTTGCCGGTAATTCATAAGGTGTTCAGTGACTAACCATTCAGAAGTGGTTTGTCCCTCCTTCTGTGTAGTTTGTCTTATTCTGGAAACTAAGGTGTTCCTCATTTTACAAATATCGGTGGATAAACTTACAGAATCACAACAACACACAAGCCATCACAGCATGGCAAAATGGTGAGTGCTAAGGGTAAGGGGGAGAAAACCTGTTGTGGCTTTATGGGACAAAGCACTGGACTGAAAGGTTGGTTCGAACCACAAGGCTGATGGTTCAAACTCACCTGCTGCTCCTTGGAAACCATATACAGGGTCACTATGAGTCACAACCCACTCCAATAGTACTTAATAACAACAACAAGGGTAAGGAGTAAATTGTTATTGTTAAGTGCTGCTGAGTCACTTCCAACTCATAGCTACCCTGTGCAGCATTTCCAAGGATCAACTGGTGGGTTTGAACTGCCAACCTTGTGTTTTGCAGTCCAGTGCTGATCCACAACACCACCAGAAGTCCATAAGGAGAAAATTAGGCATTTTAATAATTCAACTTTCCCTTAATACAAATTTTCTTCCATTCTTTCCACATGTCCAAAATATCTATTTTTGATATTATTATCAAATAATTCTCTCTTCATTTGCAATGTGTCTGAATAAATATATGTCATTTAAAAATCTCTTGTGGTAGGGGTGGTGATGTACCTTGGAATCAGTTCCGACTCATAGAGACCTGCACAGGGTTTCTGAGGCTGTAAATCTTATAGGAGCAGAAAGCCTCATCTTTTTGCCATGGAACAACTGGTAGTTTTGAACTGATCACCTTGCAGTTACCAGTCCAATTGGTAATCACTAGCTACAAGAGTCCCTTAAAATTCCCTAATAAATGTTACATGAATCATTCAGATAGGAAAATCCACAGAACAAGATTTTTACAGTTGTTAAACTTTATTGACTGTTAATTCTATTGCAAGGTATACTTTAATTTCATGTATCTAAATAGTATATGAATAATTGTAATTTCTGTGTTTTTCTTTTCTTTTTTCTGACGGGGCATAGTGGTATCTAAGTAGGAAAAGAACACTTCCATATGTAATAACTACCACTTGTCCATAAATTTGCTCTACTGTTGTTGTTGCTGTGTTGCTATGATACTACAAGTTATGCCACTGTGTTTCAAATACCAGCAAGATCACTCAGGACAGGGTTCAGTGCAGCTTCCAGTCTCTGACAGACTTAAAAGAAAGGCCTGGTGATCTACTTCCTAATATTAGGCAATAAAAACTCTATGAGTTTCAGACTGTTGTCTGAAATACATAGTGCTGAAAGGTAAGTCCCTAGGTTAGAAGGGACACAGGATACACAGTAGCTGCAGCAAGGGACCTGAGTATACCGATATTCATGAAGATGGTGTCAAAGCAGGTAGTGTTGCATTCCATTGCTTATGGAGTTGGAAAAAGTTGGAACCAACTCAATGACAACTGAAATGCATACTAAAATAAAATAAAAATCTTAAATATCTCTATAATCTTGAGCCACTCATTCATTTATCTAATATTTGTTGTCTATTTGCTAGATTAATGTCATTGTTCTAAATTTGAAGAATATAATAGGAATGACAAAAAATGACTAAAACATTCTAAATAGTATCTAATAAGTGTTACAATATAACTAGAGTAGTTTATGAATTGTAGCTTTATGTACTTGGCTTAATTTAGTTCATTTAAAATCACTGAAATTTTTATGTGAACCTCTAGAAGAGTAAAAAACACTATCCTATTCATCCTTTTCTTTCTTTCTTCTTAAAGCAAAACAACAGCAACAATATAAACGCAAACAAATATATATATTTAAAAAAAATCCAGAATGTGGTAGGAGCAAACTGCTTAACTGGAATGACCATTTCCCCTCCTCCCCCCCATTTTACAGCTGGAAAATAAGAGACAGACAAATGTTAAGTAACTTGCCTGAGGTCACTCAGCGAGTCCCAGTAGAGTCTGGGCTTTAACTCAGAAGTTCCTGATTCCCTGTGGTTGGGCCACAAGTTCATAGCTGCTGGCTCATAGCTACTTCCGAAACAGAACAGAGTTTTCCTGTAAGCCCTAGAGAGGGTTAGGATGTCACATCGACACCAATGCCATCAGAAACCAGGCTATGAGGAAGGTCAGAAATTGGGAGTTCTTATTGCTTTAACCATTCCACCCACACTGCGGAAATTTACGGCAAGGCATGTCTTGCCAAAAGTAGAAATGCAAGAAAGGTAATTCTAGAAAAATATCATGTCTAATATCCATGGATAAAAATTCATAGCTCACAAGTCTGGAAAACTAAACTATTTTCTGCAGTAAAAGTTATGAAATTAAATTTAAGATTCTTAATGGTTTTCTGACAAATATTTTCTTCTTTTTCATAAATCCCAAATGAGAAAACACAAACTCCAAGTTTAAATTAGAGCCAGGCCAGTGAATGGCAGTGAATCACAGACCTTGGATTTCAATGTGCCATATACTTAAATAGTTATGCCTGAGAGTTTGAAGATAAATCAACTTGGAACCAGGTATAGTTAAGCCAATTCCAAAATGTAGTGTTTTATTTCTTTGATGGATCGCAGTGCATGTGGGTGGGCTCATAAGTGGTGAGAAAAGAAAAAAAATAAGTGTTTTTCTAAATTCATTAAAACAGATGGATTGCTAACCTTTAACATATGAAATGGTAGCACAGTGACTCAGTAGGGTAAGCACTGAACTAAGAACTACAAAGTGGACAGTTCAAGCCCCTCAGCCTCTCGGTGGGAGAGAGATGTTACTTTCTGCTTCTGTTAAGATTTGGAGACTTGGAAACCTTATACTGGGTCATTATAAGTCAGAACTAACTCAACTTCACTTAACATAAACAACACATGAAATGGACTAGAACCTCCAAACTCAGCGACCATCTGAACATATTAGTCATTTGCATTTACAAATGACTACCTCATGTGGCGTTGTGGGTTAATGAGCTGGACTGCAAAATCAGTTTGAACCAAAAGGTTGGCAGTTCAAGTTCACTAGCCGCTCCTTGGATACAGTATACAGAGTAGCTATGGATCAGAACCAACTCAATGGAACTTAACAACAGCAATTTTAAAATTTAACAGACATCTACCAGTTTAGAGCCACCAGCCCTTGTCAGTTTGACACATTGTACTGGCTTCTGTCTTGATATGAAGCTAGAAGCTACGTCACTAGTGTTTTGAATGGGGACAGGGACACCCATGGTAGGTTGGTTTCAGCTAAGCTTCCAGACTGAGACAGACTCAGAAGAAGTAGAGGTGAACTACTTGTGAATGTTACCCACTGAAAGCTTTATGACTAGCAATGAAACACTGTCAGATAGCACCAGTTGACTGAATATGTAAAAATAATGAATAGCCCCAGAATATTGTTGGATATAGTGCCAGAAAATGAGCCCCTCTGGTTGATGCAACTGGGAAAGAGTTGTAACCTCAAAGTAGAGTTGACTGTGATGACACAAATGAAATAAGCTTTTGATACCTTCATCTGTTAATAGGACACAACTCAAAATTAATAAAAGCAGCTGTAAACATCCATTAATAATCATAACATGGGGTATATGAAGTAAGAATTTAGAAATATTGGAAATTGTCAAAGATGAAATGGAATGCATAAACATTGTTTTTCTAGGCATTAGTAACCTGAGATGAATCGGTATTGGCTCTTATGAAACAGACAATAACATGGTTGATGATGCCAGGAATGAGAAACTGAAGAGGAATGACATTACATTCATCATCACAAAGAACATTTAAAGAGTTATCTTAAAGCACAATTCTGTAAGCAATTTGTTGTTGTTAGGTGCCATCGAGCCAGTGCATACTCATAGTGACCTCATAGCACAGCAAAATGAAAAACTATCTGATCCTGGGCCAGGCTCACTATTGTTGCCACGCATGAGCCAATTGATGCTGACACTTTGCCAATCCATCTCACTGGGGGTTTTCCTCTTTTTCTCTGACCCTCCACTCTACAAAACATGATATTCATCTCCAGCAATTGGTCCCTACTGATAATATGTGCAAAGCATGAGAGACGAAGTTTGGCCATCCTGGTCTCCAAGGAGCATTCTGGCTGCACTTCTTACAAGACAGGTCTGTGGTTCTTTTGGCAGCCCATGGCACGTTCAATATTCTCCTTCAACACCATAACTCAAAAGCATAAATTCTTTGAAAGTTTTCTTTATTCACTGTCCAGCTTTCACATGCATATGAGGTTATTGAAAATGCCATGGCTTGGGTCAGGCGCATCTTAGACTTCAAGCTGACATCT
>NW_006409033.1:738179-744930 GCF_000296735.1 Chrysochloris asiatica | reverse complement strand
GATTGGAAAGTGGCAGCTTCAATAGGCTCAAGCATGGCAACAACAGTGAGGTTGGCCCAGGATCAGGCAGTATTTCATTCTGCTGTGCATAAACTCACTATGAATCAGTACTGACTTGATGGTACCTAACAACAAACAACAACAGCTATAGGACTGAAAACTCTAAAGTCCTTACTCCTTCATTCATCTCTTGTAATACAATCATCAAGTTTTGTGATATATTCATCAAATACATTATCTGTTCCTGGGTTTCTCAGCTGTCTCTGCATTATTATCCCAAGATGATTGCAAATTGACACTGACTTATCTCTTTGATTCTAGGCTGCTTTCAAGCCATTCTATATTACCAGTTATTAAAGGCTTATTGTCATCTTTGCTTGAAAAAATACAACGTGATTTTCTAATCAGAGCTAAACTCTACTTTCCCTTTTCATATATACATTCATTATTTCCTCTGAAATAGTGAACACAGTCACTTGGAATGTGTTCTGTTCCTCTGTTTCTCCCTTCAGATTGATGCCTTTGAGTTGTGGTGTTGGAGGAGAATACTGAAAGTGCCATGGACTGCCAAAAGAACCAATAGATCTGTTTTGGAAGAAGTGCAGCCAGAGTGCTCCTTGGAGGCCAAGATGGCTAGGCTTTGTCTCTCATACTTTGGACACATTGTCCGGAGAGAACAGTCGCTGGAGAAGGATGTCATGCTGGGTAAGGTGGAGGGTCAGAGAAAAAGAGGAAGACTCCCAACAAGATGGATCAGCCAGGTGACATCATTGATGGCATCAAGTGTGGCGGCGGTAGTGAGGTTGGCCCAGGATCGGACATTGTTTTGTTCTGCTGTGCATGGGGTCGCTATGAGTCGGTTCCGACTCGATGACACCTGACAACAACAACACTATCCACAAGGCTGGTGTTTCAAACGTTATGCATAGTTACTATGAGTCAGAAGTGACTGTGTGGCACTTAACAACACAATAACAGTATCAACCATACAGATTGAAATAAAGGAAAATAAATCTAATGCTATCCATTTTCACATTTTGTGGAGGGGAAAAGATAAGAAACATTGGGAACATACTGAGTTTGTGAAAGTATGAGTAATGGACACTTGCATAACTAAATGGCAATAGTGCCATTTGGTTAAATCTATTATATAGAGAGAAATTTGATATCTCCTAAATGGAAAACATACATTAATTACATGCTCTGTAAAAAAAAAAAAAAATGAGACCTTTAAATATGCATCTTAAAAATTCATGGTCATACATGTGTTCATTAATTAGCATAAATTGTATGCATTATAATTTTTTTAAATAGCAATACTTTGAATAGCAAATATAATTCAAAATTAACTGTTAAAGAAAATAAATTTCATACATAGATTATTATCCGACATTAAATCCATAAAATGCATGTACTTAGGTGACTATATAAGATTAGTTTTAAAAGAAGTTTTATTTATTTATAAGTAAAAAAAAAATAATGTCTTTGTCTTAAAGTATATGTATATATAAGGTATATTGTTAAAATGTATCTAAAGTATATTTTGGGTAAACATAAAGGTATTACAATTTGTTTAAGAAATAGAGAAACTATAAATGCATATTTGAATACTTGATAACCCTTGTAAATATGTTTTGAAAAAGTGTATTAAAAACTGTCACTAAAGGAAGGAATTGAATTGGGTAAGACAGGAAACCTTTTCACTAAATATCATTTTGAGATTTTGAAATTTAAAAACATTTTTGAAAAAGCAAGCTTTTTTATTTTTATAGAACACAACAACTAAACTGTTTTCTCTTTTGAACATATGTCATGATTGAAATTCATGTTTTCTTGTATATTGATGAACATTAAATATTATCTTAGTACAATGGTGACCAAAGAATAGTCTAGCAACTCTTAAGAGTTTGGTTTAAATTTCAAGAGTTACATGTTCTGGTGTCTGGGAGGGTTTCCAGCCTCATGGAGGGATTTTCAGTGTGACTCTCAATCTGACAGGATGTGGCAAACAGCATGATGGCAGACTTTCCATGTTTTGTGGACCATCGCATATCCAGGAACCTACCCACGTCAATGACTATTTCTTAACTTTGGCATTTTATTTTCGAGAATTACTGCATATTGAAGCCTTATTATTAACTCTAACAATCATAAAACCCTATAATTGTAAAGTAGTTACAAAATTAATACATAAACTAAAATAAAATAATTATAAAATACTTCAAAAAATGAATAGCTAAGAAGTAAAATTAATTATCAAAAATTTTAAATCTGATTATGTAGCATTCATTATGATAATAGCTATAAAAGGCAATATGCTTTTTTTGCGAATGTTTCAATATATTTATCTTTTTACGCTTTTTATTATCCATTGAGTGAATATTTATAGAGCATATCATCAGTTTTACCTTAAACAAATCATATACTTTTCATTTCCATGATTGCAATACCCTCCATGTAACATCAGTTACCCAACTTCCTCCCTGCGATTCTTGTTTCCATTCTAACCTTCTTCCCAACCCTTCTGAACTTTGTCCTTATGTAAATACTGCTCTTTTAATCTTGAATGGTTAAACATTCCATGGTGAGCATACCTTACTAGTGTTGTTGTCCCCACTATATACCTACCAAAGCTTGGGTGAAAATTGAGCCAGGAGGGTGAATACTGTTCCAGCCTGAAGGAAGACAAGTCCTGGCTTCCTCCAGTCTCATTTTTACCAGTAATCCCAGTCTTTTTTTGACAGTATACATTTTTATAAATCCATATTCCCTGGAAGATTAAATATTTATTCTTGATTATGAAGAAAAATCTGTTCTTTTAATAGTATCTCATTTTTTAAGACCATTAGAAAAAAACATATAAAACTTTGAAATAATTAATAATCTGCATCTACCTTTTAGTTTTTGCATTTTGTATGTATACTTTTTAAAGTTTTTTTTTTTCCCCTAATTTTCCATTTTAGACTAAAGGATGAATCCTAAATTCATAATCCCTCTAGCATACTTCCACAGGATGTTTTTCTTTCCCTGGCATTGTATAAACACTGGGAATATTTACTGAATGGGAACCAAACCACAAAGTTCTACAGCCAGCTAGAAAACAATTTAATTCATAATAGTCTCAGTATAAGATTTGCATATGATTTACTTTGAATCACACATGCTCACTCTCCTTCAAGTGTGTTATTGCAATATGTTTGACTGCAAATGCCCGTGAATACAGCAAAACAGGAAATTATAGACATTTAAATGGAGAGCATGTTGTCACTTTTAGTGTGGAAAACTTCCTTAGAAGCTATTTGCTTTTTTATCTTCCATTTCATCAAAATCAAAATGAAAACATGCCAGGCAATGCCTAAAATATTCTGCCATGCAAGCTGTAAACTTCAAAAATAAGCCCTTCTGATGAATTTATGAATTTCTTTCCCTTTGTTTTCTGACATTTAAAATTATTTGGAAGATATATAAAGGAATGCCTTTACCCAGTATTTCTTGAGCTTATTTAACATTTTTAGTTGTATTGAGAAATGTTGACTATACTTCTGAAAACTACTTTTTCCTTATCATTTCTCCATCCTTTTTGTTGATGCTGCTTCTGTTTATAGAGGACATTTAAAAAATTTCTAAAAATAGATACATCTTAACAATCATTAGTTTTATAATAGGAAAAGTTTTATTTAAAATTTTTTATATATATTTTAAATATGTAGGAATACTTTGCAGTTTAAAAGATTTGTACCTTTTGAGAACCTTTGGTATCTGAAAGGGTTAAGACTATAAACTCAGCTGCGTTCAGATGCTCTATTTCCAATTAAAGCTAGGTTTCTATGAACTGGGATTATTTTCAATTAGCATTGAGAACTTTGTCAATTAACCTATTCCTTAAAATTCTTGGTAAAATAATTAAAATGTAAAAATTTTATGTTGTTGTTGTTAAGTTTCTTTGAGTTGGTTCTGACTCATAGCAACCCTATAGAGAGAGTTTGCAAGGAGTTGTTGGTGGGTTTGAATTACCAAATTTGTGATTAGCAGTTCAGTACTTATTCTATGGTGCCACACAAGGACTTCAATTTTTATAGCTGTATTTAAATACAATTTATTACTGTAAATATTCCTTTTGAAGGATCTGTCTCTATCTTAATGGTGGCATCTTCACCAGTAGACATCCTTTCTGACTTGGGGATAGCTTTGCCAGGATAGTCAGAGTCTCATACCTTTGTAGAACCTCTGTTCTCACAGGCAGAGAGTATTTGATAACCCATTTTAAAGAGACTCAAATCATGTTATGTTTCTTTACTATTCTGTTTTGTAACCACAATTTCACAGACCAAGCTCACCAAAGTTGAATATCTTCCATTCATATTGCAAACTGAGACATCAGACACCATTCTGTGCAATAATCTCTAGAATTACCTGCTCCCAAGGGATAATATCAATACAGGATTTTAAAGAACTTCAGTTCGCAGGCTGCAGACAATTTGGCTAACAATTTACTCTAGGAACAAAATACAAGACAGTAATGAAGTCCTGGTGGAGCAAATGGTTAAGCATTTGGCTACTAACCAAAAGGTTTGAGATTAGAGCTCACCATCAGTTTCATGGAGGAAAGAGCTGGAAATATACTTCAGAAAAGATTACAGTCATGATAACCCTATGGAACAGTTCTACCCTGCCACATGGGATCACTATGAGTCAAAATATATTTGACAGGACTTAACCAAGTGGTCCATCATTAATTAATAACTGAAGTATTCATCAGAGCCAAACAATTGGTCCAATTTATGCAAGAGATGTACATTTAAATTGCTCAAAGCTATTTGACTCCTTTTCCTTTTAGTACATTGAGAACAGACCACTCAAGCAATCTACACTTTGGAGAATACCTGTATGTAATAATAATAATAATAATAATAAAATGACATAAGCTCTTTCAGTTTGGAGTTGGAGTTGTTTAGGAAAGTTCTAGAATTCCTTTTTTTATTATCCACAGAAGATGCTCGTGAAAACTGAAATTACAAAAAGCACAGAGAGTGATGCCAGAGCTGCATATTAGCTATTGACACAGTTTGCTAGAAACATGTATACATGCTTATTCTCTTCACATTGCACATACTAGGGATACAGATCCCTAGTATGGTGCTGTAGGATAAGCATATATATTTGTGCCTGTAATTAGAATAAAGACTTAAGGTCATCTTTTGAATCTGATTTGAACTTCTGGTAGTATCTGTCAATGTCTTACTTTTGAATTATTTTCAACAAAATTTTCCTAGCATACATTATCAATTATATTGTTTGATGATTTCTACCTTCTGTTTGATTGCCTTTATTTATTTATGAACTATTTCACCATCCTTTTATATCAGACCTTTTGACTAGTATTATGAGACAAAGTGATCTTGTGTGTAACATGTAGATCAATCCTAGGCTTCAAGAGGTCTTGCATATAACATTCTTGTATTCTTAGAGACCTATCACTAGCCCAAGCTAACCTTGAGAGAGAATTTGATTGGTCCTGTTGGCAACCACGTGTGGCACTGTAGGATAAGCACTCTCTTCCAAGGTCTATTTAACTGCAAGATGAGAGGTTCAAACTTACCAGCTAATCCTCTGAAACCCTTTGCAGGGTTGCTATGAGTCGGAACTGACTTGACAGCACTTAACAACAACATTGACGGCTAGAGTCATTTGTCACACACGTAAGTCCATCATGGATCATCCAGTCCTCTGACCACAAATGCACATGTGATCACAATTGAAAACACATGGATCACAGGCAGGTGATCCCAGCAAAGCTGCAAATGTGTTATTTTTAATAATTTTAGATAATAAAGTATTTTTTTCTGTTGTTAAAATACATATTTCTGACACCTTCATTTAAAAGAAAATCAAAACATGTACATGTACATACATAAATAGATTGTTGTTAAATGCTGTCAAGTCAATTTGATTCATAGCAACCCTATATGATACAAAGGTTAAATGCACTTGTCTTGTTTTGAAATAAGTTCTTTTTAAACAACACATATCTTTATGTATGTATGTGTATCTGTGTGTGTAACATGTAGGTTATGTTTAAAATTATTGACACATTGAGATATTAAGGTAAAGAAGAGTCCCTCAGAATTGACTTCTTCAAATACTTTTATTTTTTCAACTTTCTATACTGTCTCACACTGAAGATGTATCATTAAAAATGAGTAATGGGCTCATAGCTACACTGATGCATGACTCATGATTACATGTTTTAAAAGAAAAGAAACTTTTTCATTTCACGTATTCTGACTTCAACACTACTTGTACTTTTTAAATGAAATAGGAATGTATGAAACACCTTATAAATAGGCCTTTGATGTAAATGACTCATAACCAAAACTTCTAAGTAAAATACCATCTACAGGTTAAGCAGTGTGAATCAGGAGGTGAAACTTTCAGATACAAACTTCCTCTATAAACTAAGAACAGCATATTCAGGCAGGTAGAAAATAGGTCAGATTTTCCCTAGTGGAAAAATTAAATAAAATTAAAATTGAAATAGATTTAATAATATTAAGGAAATATTCTGCAATTAATATTGAAGTCTTTAGTTTCATTTCCCTAAAAATATTTGTGTAGGGTCTTAAAGTGTTTCCAGAAAGGATAGTGACCCTGTACAAGGTTTCTGAGGCTATAAATCTTTATGGGAGCAGAAAGCCTCATCTTTCTCCTGCAGAGCGGCTGGTAGTTTCAAACTGCTGATCTTGTGGTGGTT